>NW_008584770.1:0-19374 GCF_000691845.1 Merops nubicus | reverse complement strand
GTGAGGTGCGGGTCGGGCTCTTCTCCCGAGTAACCAGCAATAGGACAAGAGGCAATGGGCTGAAGTTGCCCCAGGGGAGGTTTCAATGGGATCTGAGGAAGAATTTCTCTCCTGGCAGAGTGGTGAGGGATGGGCCCAGGCTGCCCAGGGAGGTGCTGGAGTCACCAGCCCTGGAGGGGTTCAAAAAAAACCTGTTTCTATGTGGCACTTTGGGACATGGTTTAGTGGTCCTGGCAGTGCTGGGCTGACAGATGGACCTGATGATCTTAGAAGTCTTTTCCAATCTTAATGATGCTGTGAGCAGGGACATCTGCAGCTAGAGCAGGGTGCTCAGAGTTGTGTCCAACCTCCCCTGGGATGGTTCCAGGGATGGGGCAGTGACCACCTCTCTGGGCAGCCTGGGCCAGGGGCTCAGCACCCTCAGTATCAAACATTTCCACCTTCTCTCCAGTTTAACACTCCCTCTTTTACTTTAAACCCATCACCCCTTGTCCTGTCACAACAGACCCTGATAAAAACATTGTCCTCATGTTTCCTGTAGGGCACTTTTAAGTACTAGAAGGCCACCAGAAGGTCTCCCTGGAGCCTTCTCCTCTCCAGGCTGCACAGCCTCAACTCTCCCAGCCTGGCCTCTCAGCAGAGGGGTTCCAGCCCTTGGATGATTTTTGTGGCACCTTGTGATGTCTCTAGGATGCTTGCCCCATGTCCTCTAGAAACCAGAAGGTGTGCACCTGCAAGAGCTCTTCAGCACAGCAGGTTTCCAGAGACCCACCAGAGAACACAGCATCTCCTGCTCCCATCCCTTCTGCAAGAAAAAGGTCACAGGGGTTTAGGAAGAATCCAGAGGGGAAGAACTCCTGGCTTGCTCAGTCTCTGCTGTCAAGAACCAGCCCACTCACAGCACAAGGTTCCTCCAAACATCATGTGAGGTGAAGGGACAGAGCAGGGCAAGCCCCTGAGCACTGCTCTTGGGACCAGGGCTGTCTGACAAACACTTTAAGCCCCAAATACTGGAGAGAAAACTATGAAATTGAGAAGTTTCATCAAATTTTGCAGAAAGCCATGAATTGAAGACAACCTTTGGGCTGTGTGTTTAAACCAGTTTGCCAATGCAGTTTTAGATGGCAAAGATGAAAGAAATACTGGTATTGCCATGAGGAAAGGGGCAGGCAGGGCTCTGATCTTCTGGATCACCCCCAAAGGCAGTCAGTCACCTCCTTCTTCTCACAAATTATGGAGTCTCAGGTCCAAAATACAGGCTCAGGGTCTAAAGTCTGGATACCTACCACTTCTCTGCACACTTTGGTGTTTGAGACAAGCCTACCAAATGAACTCTGTTCTGTCAGGGTTGGACTCTCAATGTCCTTACACCTCAACACACTGAGTAAAGTTAGGACAGCAGCATCATCAAATCAAAACAGGCACATCCTTCAATTGCAGCTTCTGAAGTATTTAGACTGAATA
This sequence comes from Merops nubicus, assembly GCF_000691845.1. Classification (NCBI taxonomy): domain Eukaryota; kingdom Metazoa; phylum Chordata; class Aves; order Coraciiformes; family Meropidae; genus Merops; species Merops nubicus. Next base: position 17,910 of record NW_008584770.1, on the reverse strand, counting down.
AGGACAGCACAGGCAAGAGGAAATAAAGAGGACATGGTTTAGAAGGTGTTTCATGAGGCTTCACCACCCAGCCCTGATCAAATCAGAGGAACAGAACAGAACCCAGAGGTGACCATGTAATGAGGAGCACCCACCTCCACCCCAACTCAGCATGAACTGCACCAGTCACCAAACCCAAAGAGCAGGGCAAGTTTTGACAGTGGGCTTCACAGATGGGTTATGTGAGGACTGAAATCATTAGTGAGGCTGAATTTCATTTCTCTCTTGCCTTAGATTGGCCCAAACCATTCTTAAAGCAACAAACTTCAATCTGCTGACTTCATGATAAATAGAAGCAGCCCAAAATGAATTTAAGAAAAAGTTTTGACAGTGGGCTTCACAGATGGGTTATGTGAGGACTGAAATCATTAGTGAGGCTGAATTTCATTTCTCTCTTGCCTTAGATTGGCCCAAACCATTCTTAAAGCAACAAACTTCAATCTGCTGACTTCATGATAGATTAAATAGAAGCAGCCCAAAATGAGTTTAAGAAATTCTTAGCACATCAACCTATTAACAGCAAGAAGTTGAAAGCAGGAGTAGCAGCTTATTCTCAAATGTTTTTTCCACTCCCAGCTTGTCTCTCTTTTTCCTTCCTACTTTTTCTGGTACAGAGGCAGGTTTTCCCCATGGGACTGCTCAGCTCCAGAGTAACACAACCTCCTTAGTGGACCTGTAGTACCTTTAAACATCTTCACACAAATACAACTTCCCTTTTAGGTCACCACCAATTTCCACAATTAAAATCAAAAGAGAAAAAACCTCTCTTTGAGGACCAGGAGAAAGTCACACCTCAGACTTCAACAGCTGAAAGGTTAAAGCCCAAACTGCTCCAGCAACATGTAACTCCAAACACTGCTTCAAGCTGTCTTTACTATACCTTTAACATCAGGATCATCTATGTGGGGTTCCAAATTTTCTATCATTTCCTCCAATTCTTTCCTTGTTGCCATAGGAATGTTTGAAGATGCTGGCATGGTGAGTTCCTGAATCTCTCTGTCCAGTACTATCTCAGAAGCCTGCTGAAGCTCCAAGTCAATATCTATTTCAGGAAGTGGAGTCCTCCAGAAATGGAAAGAGTTGTACAATTCCTGCTCTGAAAGAGAAGTCTCCTGGGAGCTCAGGCCAGGCTCCCTCAGACCTGCTGTGTGGCAAGGAGAACCTCTCTCCTGCTCATCAGCCATCTCCCCATGGGATTCTGAAGACAAAGTGCAATGGAAGGGTGACTCAGTCTGGAAACCACTTTCCCTCAGGGAGTTATTTGACACTGTATTTTCATCTTCAATGGTATTTTCAAGTTTTGTTGCAAAATCAACGTGTGGAGACAAATCCTCTGTCCTGCTGTGCTCATCCTCTGTCGTAACATCTTCTGCAGTCCTGACTTGTTCCCTGTGGAGTGCCAAAGCAAACCAACATTGAAAACCCCAAATATACTCCTTGCAAACAGATGCTCTTGAAAAAATTCACACTCATGCTGTTGGCTTGTTATTTATTGAGTTAGATTTACTTCCAGCCCAGAGAACTGCCCTGTGGAATCACCGAGGGGCTGAGGCTGGAAGGACCTCAGGAGGTCCTCTGCTCAAGCAGGGACACCCCAAGCTACCTGCCCAGGATTGTGTCCAGAGGGATCCTGAGAGTTTGTACACACTGATGAGATCCTCCCTGAGCCTTCACTTCTCCAGCCTGAGCAGTCCCAGCTCTCAGTCTTTCCCCATAGGGGAGATCCTTCAGTCCATCACCTTTCAGCCATTCCTGGAATCTCTCCAGCATGTTCATGTCTCTCTGATAATGGGGAGCCCAGAACTGGACACAGAACTCCAGCTGTGGCTCAGCAGGGCTGAGCAGAGAGGAAGAACCACCTTCCTTGAGCTGCTGGCAACACTCCCCCCCAGTCCAGCTCAGGATATCACTGGCCTTCACTGCAAGGGCACATTGCTGGCTCATAGTCACCTTGATGCCCACAAGGACCCTCATGAACCTACTTTGCAAAGCTGCTCTTTCCAGCCAGACCCCAGCCTGTACTGGTGCCTGGGGTTGCTCCTCCCCAAGTGCAGGACTTCCCTTGCTGAACCTCAGGTGGCTTCCAGCCCATTTCTTCAGCCTATTGAGGCTCCTCTGGATGGCAGCATGACCCTCTGACACACCAGCCACCCCTCCCAGTTCTGCATCACCAGCAAACTTGCTGAGGGTCCACCCTGCTCCACCATCCAGATCATTCATGAAGATGTTAAGCAGGACTGGACCCAATATTGACCCCTGAGGTCCATGCCCAGTTATTGGCCTCTAACTATCACCCTCAGGGCCAGGCTTCTGAGGCAGCTGTCCATCCAGCTCACTGTCTGCTCATTCAGCCCATGCTTCTTCAGCTTCTCTGGGAGGACCTTACTGGGGACCATCTCAAAAGCTGAAGTCTAGGCACTGCTGTCCACTGCTCTCCCTTGTCTATCCAACAGCCATCTCAGTACAGAAGGTATATCCTAAGCTCAGTCATATCCATCCATAGTCATGTAGTTTTAGTAACTAAATGAAAATTCTGGTAGTCTACAAAGATGAGAAGTTCCAGATCTTTCCATTGACCACAATAAATATTCAGTTTATACAGGAAAAGTTAATTTTCTTAACTTGCAGTTCATACAGAAGAAAAACAGGGAGGGGAAAAAAGCAGTGTAGATGGAGCAAATTCTTCACCTGTTTTCCTGTGCAGAACCACCATCTTCTGGGTTTTTACCATCTTCTTCTTTGAAGTACTGGCCACTGCTGGATGGATTAGCAAAGGTTGATATGAAAGGCCCCAGGGACTGAAAAGCAGCTTGGCGGACCTAGGGGAAAGGGTCCAAGGGTAAAAAATCAGATATATACACACACAAACTTATATCTACCTAAATATATACATATATATACCTCTCTCTATATATATATCTCTCCATCTTTCTGTCTTATAAATCACAAATGCCTGCTACTAGGAACAGGAAGGGTCATAAGCCTGCTAAGGACACCAAGAGTAGAGGCTCCTCCTGTCAGCCAGCTGCATAAAAAGTGCTAGTGAAAAAAAAAGAGTTAAGAAAATGCAGGGTAAAACCAGTTAAATGATAGGTAACCAAGCTGACAGGCCTGTTCCCCACAACCAAGGAAATCACAGTTATATAGGTAACAGAATGAGGGAAATTTGAAAGTTCAGCTGAGAATTTAAACAACTTGGAAGGAAAGAATGATGTAGAGGGAATCAACATTTCACTGCCATGAGTTTGACTTGTTATAAGCTTTCAGTTCTTTTCCCTCTCCTGTTTGACCATGTCATTCATCTGCTCCTTCCTCCTGCTGCTTCTTCTCCCCTTCCCAACAAATATCTACCACCAGTTTTGTTATTTGATTCATTCTGCTGGGCTACAACTTGCACAACTTTGAAGGACCCAAGAGCTCGTGCTCCTGGTGCAAAAGATCTACTTGTGGCTCTTGGAAATCTGCTCAATAACAAACCTTAACAAGGTTTGAAGAGTAAATCATCAGGACAAAAGAAAACAAAACAAAAAACCTAGAGAACAGAACAAAAAAAAACCCCCACAAAAATACCACCCAAACCAACACCAAACCAACCCAAACCCAGTTAACAACCACCACCACCCCTCTTGCCCTCAAAAAAGGAGGTGGTGGTAGGAACCTGAAGAAATACAAACAAATCACCTCTCATTATCCAGTTTTGTTATTGCTCTTCAGCAGTGTTAAGTCATGAGAAAAGCTGGCAAAGCTCTCCTTGCATACAGTCACAGAATGGGTTGGAAGGGGCCTTAAAGACCATCTAGTTCCAACCCCACTGGACATGGACACCTCCACTGGACCACACTGCTCAAAGTCCCATCCAGCCTGGTCTTGAACAATTCCAGAGATGGAACATCCACAACTTCCCTGGGCAACCTGTTCCAGTGTCTCAACACCCTCACAGTGAAGAACTTGTTCCTAATTTCTAATCTAAATCTCTCCTCTTCCAGTCTGAAGCCATCACTCCTTGTGCTATCACTCCAAGCCCTTGGAAAAAGTCCCTCCCCAGCTTTCTTGTAGGCCTCCTTCAGATACTGAAAGGCCACAAGGCCTCCCTGGAGCCTTCTCTTCTCCAGGCTGAACAAGCCCACGTGCTGCAGTGAAAACATGAGGGACACTCCATACCCACTGACAAACTAAGGAGTCCAAAAACTTTCCCTGAGGTACCCAAAATGAGTTGTGTTCTCCGCGCTCACGGGGAGAAGTTCTACCCAGAGTACTGCAGTAAAACCCTTTAAAACTCAAGAAATAAAAAGCCATTCTTACCCATCGTGATGGATCACTGATCAAATTAATAAAAAGGGTGGACAGCTTTGTCCTCCTGACTTCCTGGGAGGTGGCACAGGACACTGCCATGAAGCACTCAGCACAGGCCTTCCGAACCCCCCACACGTTGTCGGAGCAGAGCTGGAAGAACCTTGGCAGCTGTTAGGAACAAAGGTGGCAAGTTTGAACAGGCTGTGCTGGTTTCAAAGCAAGTTCCTTCTTCTTTTTCCACCTCCCCCAATTCATTTCCTTCCTCTGGGTCTCTGCTGCCCTTGTACTTGGATGAGGTTTCACATTGCAAGGCAAAGAACAGGGGTTGAGCAGCACCAACCTTCTCACGATACTGAGAAGAATTCTTCTGTTGTCTGAAGAAGAGCAAGAAAGTGCTAAATTTCTAGCCTGATATATATAAAAAGCCAAAGAATTCCAAACTCAATTCCAAAAATACCCCCAAGCACAGAAAACCTATCAGAAACCAAACCCTCATCCCTACCCCATTCTTTTAAAGCAGGTAACACTGGAAGGAACACAAACACAGAATACTGATGCATTAGTGTTTTACCTGCAGAGACCACTGCAGAGTTTTGTTAGATTCTCACTAAAATGCAAAGGAAGAGCATCTTCAGAAAGAAAGAAAACCTTTCTCTTCCACCTAAACTTCTGGGTGTTAAGATTTACCAGTCTCTGCCACAGCTGCCCCACAGTCCAGGGCCTGAACTGCACAGAGGAACAGGGGCATGAGAGAATTGCTGGTTAATGACCTAAGACCAGCAGAAAATGGTTATTTCCTGTTATGGGAAGAAAGCTCCAACTGCCCAGCCACACATCATTCCTTTCAGATAGAAATTGCACCACTTTTTCATTTCATAGTCTAATTGCAGCCTTTACAAAGTTCTAATCCAAATTCATAAGACATATTTCCCATTTGTGTGAGAGAATCCATTTGCATCCCCAGTCAAGAACCACGTGGGATGGAAACCTGCACAAGGAGAGCTCTTTATTTTCTCTGCCTTTCTTCTCCTCCTTCCCAGGAGGGCTGCAAGTATTTGTTAGAGTTGGGAAAACTGACTTGAAAAAGATCAGGCCCTCATCAAAAGATTGTCCCCATCTTTCCTGTAGGCCCCCTGGAAGTCCTGGCAGGTCCCCAGCAGGTCTCCCCAGCTGGAGCCTTCTCCTCTCAGCTGCCCCAGCCCAACTCTCTCCTGCTGGGCTCCCAGCAGAGGGGTTCCCCCCTTGGGGCATTGCTGGGGCTCCTCTGCTGATTCTCCCAGCTCTGGAACTGAGCAGCCTGTAGCTCTAGGCTCTCTTGACTTGGCAAGTAAGAGTTCTGTACTCACTTGAACTGCCTTCAGGATTCTGTGAACATGACTCACAGCCTCACATCAGCAAAACTGAAGAGTTGCAGCTTTTCTACTCTCTCCTTACTAAAGGAATGTAATAGTTGGCTAATAATTTTAGCTGCCCTTGTCCAGCTCCACTACTGACTTGTATCACAAAGGAAAATCCTTTAAGAAATGACTTACCAGCATTTCTTCAGTGGCTTGCTGGCCAACCACACTGCAGATATCTCCAAAATTGGCTGCGCATACCTTGGAGACAAAAATGTAACAAATAACCACTAAGATCATTGTTTTCATACAGCAAACAAAAGCAAAGGGAAAAAATAAACAGTTCTGCAGTTCAAGCTTAATTAGTTGGGGTTTTTTTTCATGAAAGAATCACCCTAGAATTTAAGTGAAAGGAAGGAAGATAAAACACATCCAAGTGCTGTCAGATGAAAGACTACAAGCAGCTCTCAAGGAAAATGAGGTGTGCAGTGGTGGGGTGAAATCAGAACACAGCCTCAACACCCCAACCCCATGATGGAGTGGTGGTTTATTTCATCTTAATGAGCATCTTGAATTCCATCTGCACCCAGAGATATGAGCTCAGGTGGCCAATGCTGTATCAGTTACAGCTGGTTCCCATTTTTGTGGCTATCAGAGGGACAAGCAGATTTGCTCTTTGAGAAGAGAAGTAGGGAGGGACTCTGGGGAAAAAAAAAACAAATCAGTGGAAATTTGAGGTGAACCCCCCCCCAGCTTTCACCCATCTATGTCACAAATGAGATGTAGGAGGAAAAAGTCATTTAGTGAAGGGTAAGACCCTCTCACAGCTCATGCCACCCAGCAGCCCCGGGTCCCACCTTGCGGACGTGGAACATCCTGCAGTCACAGCACATCTCACAGAACCTGGGCAGCACCAGTCGTTCTGTGATGTCCTTTCCCACCATGGAGGCCATTTTGCACATGATCTAAGCAAGACAGACACTCATCAGGGATGCACACACACCACACAATTCCCTGCTGGTTAAGCAGAGGCTTTACACCTTTCATTTTCATTTCGAGGCACGTAATTTTATTGAAAAGAGTGGAAAATATTGAAGAAAAAGTCATAGTTTAAATTAAAAAGCTTTGGCTGCTTCTGTAAAAAGGGTTTTGTCTTTTTACCCTCCTGTCATGACTGTAGAAGACATTGGTTGTTCAAACTAAATCAAATTCCTGAGAGAACTGAACTCTCAAATTACTCTATCCAAACAGACTTACACAAACCCAAGCACAAGATTCTTTCACTATTCCAATACTTAATGAATGCAAATATTGACAATTCACAGAAAATTATTAATGATTAATATGCTTCAGAAGCTTCTACCACTTCTGTATGGTTTAAAAGTTAATTACAACACTTTATATTGTGCACATTCAACTCCCTAATATCAAATTACCAAAAAGTTGTATCAGCAGCAAAAAAAGAGACAGCTTTTCCCTCTAACTGCTCTTTCATTCTGATTTTTACTACAACTCCCCCAAAAAAGAAGGTAATCTAAAAGAATTTTGTGGTTAACTTTCCTAATCATATCAATTGACTAATAAATTCATTCTCCTGTAATAAATTTCTGTTCTCCTAATGTCTAGGGGGGTCAGGGAGCTACAGACACCTTTGCCAAGTTTTAATATCTTTAAAATAATGAAGAGTAAAACTATTCTGCTTGGAATTTTATCCTGGATGCATTTGTAAGCTTTTTCAAGGAGGTACCAGGAATTTGGTGCCAAAGGCAAGAGTGTCCAGCCTGCTTAGTGTTTATGAATCCAGGCATATTATGAAAGTAAAATATTAATAAAGTCTCTCTCCAGCAAAAACAATTTAAAAAAAGTAAATTTAAAGTCACCCAGCAAAAAAGCATCAACATAAATGGCAAAAAAATCAACAGAAGCATGAAGTTGTACACATTATAAAGGAGAAGTGGCAGCACAGCTCATTAATTTGCTTACTATTTTAACTTGAGTTTATTAAGGTTGTGGCTAATGGAAAAAAGAAACCCACCAACCAACGATGAACTCTTCAACTCAGCTGCTTATTATTTTGCCCAAAATCCATGAGGAGAACATTATTATAAACCAAAATCCACGAGGAGAACATTATTATAAACCAAAATCCATGAGGAGAACATTATTATAAACCAAAATCCATGAGGAGAACATTATTATAAACCAAAATCCATGAGGAGAACAGACACACAGCAAAGACCAACAGCACTCAAGCATTAAAGGTTTATTCCACCCATGGAAATTTTCTACATATGCAATTGAAACTCCCATAAAACCACCCAACCTGAAAAAAAACCTAAACAGCCAAAACCAGCAGAAGCTGTAGGAGTCAGTGAAATGAATGCCCTGGGCTGCCTTCTCCAGCTGGGTTTTTCAACAGCTCATATAGGCTGTAAAGAATTGAAATCTTAACTCTGCCTGGAGCATAACACAGCAGGGAAAAAAGGGTTAGTTCTGGATAGCAATGTCATTTTTTTTCCCCCTCTTTAACACCCTGTGGATGTGCAGCCTGGAAAGATGACTGCCATGGGAGTTGTTTAAGCAAGGTTTACACCAGGGGGTGTGGAGCTGCTGGTACTTACAGCCACAGCTTCTGTCTTCACGTCGTCGTTGCTGTCGGGAGCCGTCAGGTCGATGAGGACAGGGCACACTTTGGTCTCCACATCATATCTCTCTATGAGTTCTTGCTCCAGCAGCACCAGCAGTGCTGCCTGGCTTGTCTTCCTGACCTAATACAAAGAGGCAAAAATAGAATCAAGGAATTCATGGAATTGTGTTTCGTTTTGGGGTGTTTTTTTTTTAGTTACCTTGTATTTTGGAAGCTGTCCCTATACCCTGCCCTTGGAGAGGACAAGTGTTCCAAAAAGCCCTTCTGCAAACACTCCATATTTGACACACACCATGTCTGAAGCCCAGAACACCCACACATTGTAAACCAAGGTAATGCTGTTATCACAGTGGCCACCTACTTCCCAAACCACAGGACAATGGCCAAAGGAGCAGTCATGGCAAAGCTCGTGCAATACTTGAAGCAAAGCAGCACAACTAATTGGGAGCAACAAAGTCCTAAGGAATGTGAATATTCTTAAATCCTCTTTTTCTGAGATTAACAAGTCTGGCTGACAATGAATAACTGTTTATTTCAACTGGTTTTTAAACTGAGACACAATTTTGTTTAGTCTTATCTTAAAAAAAAAAAGACTGTACTAAAATAAGATCACCATTAGGTCACAGGAACTGTGTCCAGCTCCAGGCTCCCTAGTTAGGAGAGACCAGGAGCTACTGGAGAGAGTCCAGTGGAGGCTGTGGAGATGCTGAGGGGCTGGAGCATCTCTGTGCCAGGACAGGCTGAGAGCCCTGGGGCTGTTCAGCTGGAGAAGAGAAGACTCAGAGGGGATCTGAGCAGTGCTGAGCAAGAGCTGAAGGGCCCCAGGGGTCAAGAGGTTGGGGCCAGAATCTTGTGCCCACTGATAGGACAAGAGGCAATGGGCACAAAATGGAACCCAGGAGGTTCCATCTGAGCAGGAGAAGAAAATTCTTTGGTGTGAGGGTGCAGAGCCTGGAGCAGCTGCCCAGAGAGGCTGTGGAGTCTCCTGCTCTGGAGAGATCCCAAACCCTCCTGGCTGTGACCCTGGGCACCCTGCTGTGGGTGAGCTGCTGGAGCAGGGGGCTGGATGAGATGATCTCCAGAGGTCCCTTCCAACCCCACCATGCTGGGATTCTGGAATTAATCACCTGACTTCATATCTGGCTAATCCCAGTCTCTCAAAAAAACGTAGTTTTATCAGAAGAGAAAACATGCTGGGCAACAAAAGGCTACAGACTGCAAGGCAGCAGTTTTGAAAACACCTTTGAGATCTTTGGTTTGGAGCAAACCAGCCCAATAAGCTATGGAAATTCAGAGCTTAAGACAATCATTGACTTCATTACCAAGAAAGCATCAAGCAGAAGTAGGCTCTTGTATTATACATGAATTAGCAAAACAGCTACTAAAAACAATAGGTCTGGGTACCACCTTAATTATGGAGAACCTGGAAAGGGCAAGGAAAATATAAAGGTGACAAACTCAGAGGCTGAAAATACTTAAAATAACATAGCACCCACCATCAGCCTGGTCTGAAATGATGTGGAGAAGCCTAAAAAAAAGTTCTAGGAAAACTTAACTCGGACACATGGAGAAACAAACCACCCAGGTTCAATCCAAAAGCTTTCTAGGACTAAGATGCAAATATCTGGGTATGGTGTTAAAAAACTGAATTGTATCAAAGGGTTAGTTTTTCATGACTAGTGTTATTTTTTGTAAGAATTTAAGTTATATAAGCTTATCAAAGGGACTGTTTAATTTTGTCCATAAGGATATAACACCAGATAAAAGGCCTCAGAAATCAGAATAGATGCCATTAGATGAAAAAAAACCTGGAAATTTTCTTTACTTAGAATCATAGAATCCTTTAGGTTGGAAGGGACCTCCAAGATCATCAAGTCCAACCCTTGAGCCATTAGGGCTCTAAAGTCCTCTGCCAAAACAGATCAGAATCTGTCAGGGTTGGAAGGGACCACAAGGATCCCCCAGTTCCAACCCCTCTGCCATGAGCAGGGACACCTCCCACTAGATCAGGCTGCCCAGAGCCTCCTCCAGCCTGGCCTTAAAGACCCCCAGGGATGGGGCCTCAACCACCAACCTGGGCAACCCATTCCAGGGTCTCACCACTCTCCTGGGGAAGAACTTCTGAAGTTCAGTGTCTTGTATTTTATATCCATTCAAAATATTTTCACCCCAAAATATGACATGCTGGTCTGACAGCAAATTTAAATCCCTTTAGCATCCCAGCAGGTATATTCAGCTGGCTAAGGAGCTCTCTGTAGGAGACTCTTACCTGGTTGTTCTGGTCGGCGAGGTATCGCACCACGATGGGCAGTAAGTATTTGGAGAAAGCATAAGGGATGGAGGGTCTGTTCTCCTGGCAGAACATGGCAATGTGAGGCACCTGCTCCATCAGCTCTGCCCGCACCGTTGGCTCTGCCAGGGGCAAAAGAAAACCCAAAAAAGTCAAAGAAATGGCTGTGGGTTGACTGCCAGAAGAGCTTTTCACATCCTGGGGGTGTGTTTATGTCAAGTTTTGTGTTGACAAGCAGCATCTTCTTGCAAAATGAGGTGCAGCTACACTCTGCCCTGCTAGGCTACTAAGATGTGTCCCATGTTGTCAAGAAAAACCCAAGATGACCTCCAAACATCAAGAGTATCAGGATCTGAGCTCCCCAGGAGCATCACCTCATTCAAAAAATCCTGCTAAGCAGAAAATCAACCCAAAATTGGTACCACAAGAAGAAACAAAGTGAAGGGGGCTCCTGGCCAGTGTCTCCTGGGAGAGCTCCACTGAGCAGGACAACCACAGATGCTCTTAGGTCATTCTTTGCTCTAAAAGGCCACTGATATTTTCATCCCAGGGAGAAGATCCAGGATCTTTCCAGTTCTTTCTGTTAAACCTTTCAGGTGTGTTTCTCAAAGAAATATTTCATTCATTTTTTAAATCCAGGGGTCAGTGCACCCCTTGAATGAATCTTAATCCTCCCTCCAACATCTCTTTGGGGTATAAGAGGAGAAGCAAGAGAAGAAATATAAGTGTGGATTAAATTCCAACTTTGAAAAAATCAGCTTCAATTCAAGAACTATTTCTGTCTTTTTATGACCAGAATCATCCTCCTTGGAGTATTTGTAATCCAGATGAGACATTACAAGCACTGTCTCTTCTTAAACAGAAGCACATAACTGGCATTTGTATTTAACAGGGCTCCTGAACAGTGGTTACAAGTGACAACTTAGGCCTGAACAAAAGGAAACAAAGCAAAAGGACAGTTTTGATTGGAAGAGACTCAAAAATCCTCAAGTCCAACCCTTCCCCCAGCACTGCCAGGTCCCCACTGCCCCGTGTCCCTCACCCCACATCTCCACAGCTTGGAAACCCCTCCAGGGGTGGGGACTCCACCACTGCCCTGGGCAGCCTGGCAGGGAAGAAATTGTTCCTCAGGTCCAACCTCAACCTCCCCTGGGGCAACTTGAGGCTGTTTCCTCTTGTCCTGTCCCTTGTCCCTTGGGAGCAGAGCCCGACCCCCCCCTGGCTCCAGGCTCCTGTCAGGAGCTGTGCAGAGCCAGAAGGTCTCCCCTGAGCCTCCTTTGCTCCAGGCTCAGCACCCCCAGATAAGACAAGCAACTAAAGGAAAGGAAGACTGGAACTTGCTGGACAAGAAACTGGAGTGAGGGCCCAGTGCCAGGGCTGGAGGGACTCACTCCCACCTTTCCCCATAAGGTGCTATTCCAAGACATGCCCAGGACATGATCTAAGGGTACAAGAGGCTTATGTCACCACATTTATCACCAGGATCTTGTTCTCACTTCTGAGGACTCCTGCCTCATTCCTTGCAGCAGATAGAAGATGACTTATCGGGGAGGAGGGGGCAGAGAGAAGGTAGAGGGAGGAAGATAAATTTGGCTGAGGCTGCATCTTTGGCAACAGTGCTTCTTAAATGGTTTCTGGATTTGCTTCAGGCAGTTCCCACCCTCCCAAACCCCAAACCTGTGGCTTCCATTGTGCCAACACAACCCTTTGTGGAGCCAGACAACAAAGAGTGTGAAAGACCTGACGTGGCTGACACAGCTCCTGCCCCACCACAGCAAGGACCAGCACTTCCACTGCCTCCCCTGGGCCATCACACATCTCCCTCAAGTGGCAGAACAGTCTGATGAGGGAAGCAAGTGGGAGAGGGCTCTGGGACTGCTTCCATCAACACTTGCTGCTGGAGAAATGCCTCCAGTGCAGGCAGAGCCAACAGGAGCTCTGCACTGAGCCCATCTAGAGCTACAGATGAAGCTTTGGACACTGGGCACCCAAAAGGGGCAGATTGGTTTGGCTTTGGGAACTCTTATCCACTGGGAAAGTAACAGCAATGCTCTTTCTCCCCAAATCCACCATGTTTGCTGTGACATTGGGTTCACAGATTTCTTCATGAAGCACTCCAGTAAGAGAACAATGAACATCAAAACCAGAAGATCCTTTTCTTCTTCAGAAGAGGGTTCATCTATTATGCAGCACGTCAGTGAGTGGCCTCACCACCTGCCAATATCAAAGGGCTGCTCGTGTAAAGTGAGCCCACTTCTTCCTGAGCTTCTGCACGAGCTCTGGCTCTGTGAGGAACACAGACAGAGGAGCTGATGCAATTAAAGAGCTGAAAAATTCATGCCCAGGAATGAAATAGAACTGTAAAGTCACCTTAGTTCTTAGATTCGTAGTGAAAGGACAAGAGGAACAGCCTCAGGTTGCACCAGGGGAGGGTTAGGATGGACATGAGGAGAAGTGTCTTCCCCCAAAGGGTTGTCCAGTGGTGGAGTCCTCATGGAAGGGTTTCCAAGCTGTGGAGATGTGGTGTGAGGGACACAGGGCAGTGGAGACCTGGCAGTGCTGGGGGAAGGGTTGAACTTGAGGATTTTGAAGGTCTCTTCCAACCAAAGCAATTCCATGACTCTGTGGTTCAGTTCCCCAAGTTTGAAGTCATGGCTCTGCCATCCCAGTGGGGTGAATCCAAACCAGCCCAACGAGGGCTGCAGCTGGCTGTGCAAGCCACACCTCCTCTCCCTCTCAAAAAGGCAGCTGTGCCCTGCTGGGGAATCACTGCTGCTACACAAGAACCCAAACCTCCAGCTTACCAACTGAGACAGGAGCTCAATCCTTCCAGCTGCTGAAGAACACGTTCTGCTGTCCATCAAACCCAACCCACCCATGCAGTCTGAGCTGCCAAGTCAGTTTAAGCTTTTCTGGGGGTTTTCTACCCCAAATTTAGGGCTTGGCCATGAACAGAGCATGGCAGCATCAGTTAAAATTGTTACACACAGCTTCTTAATGCATAAACTCATCCAGCTGGACTCTGGTTTTCACACTTCACAATAGTCAGGTCCAGGCTTTCTCACAGTTTAAACAAAATGTGGGTGGAGATTTTTTTGCTTCACATCAAGACTGGAAGCTTCTATTTTAGGCACCCTGGAAAAATCCCTGCAGACAATTAGGTTCCTGTAGCATTTACTTGGAACACTGGTTTTCCACAGAGGAAGTATTTTCAAATGCTGTTCTTTACAAACTATCTCCTGAAGGCACAAGTCTATGCCTTAAACTAGCAGGGGACTAGAAATAAAGTTGCAACTTGTCAAAACCAAAATAAATTGAACTCAGAAGCAAACTTGTACTTGTTTTCCTCATTCATTAGCACTTTGTTTCATGCCCCAGGTCTTGTGTATTCTCCAGACACAGAATTTTACTGAATTGAGTAAAACTAAGAATGAAAGAAGTGAAAATGGACTTTTAGTTGTTCTGTTTCTGACATAACTTTGAAAAGAAGGTGCCAGAACAAAATGACACAGTTCTGCCCCTCCATTTCTAGACCACATGAAACCAGACACACATTCCAACCAACACCTCCAGAATCTGGGCAGATTTTGACCTGTACACCCCAAAATTCAGATTTAGCTCTTTCACAAATCACTGTTTAAAGGTTAAAAACACCTATTGTGGTTTTCATTCAGCACTGAGTGAGAGGTAAAGGTGTCAGTGCACAGTTTGGCCTTTACACTTTCATTCTTTAGGAATAAAAAAATTGGTGAAAGGTAAGTGAAAAATACTGATTTAACCACACTAGAGGGAAACAAGCAACACAAACACCTTCATAATCTCTATGTATAGATACCCCTGTGCACAGCCTGGGGAAGAGAAGGCTCCAGGGAGACCTTTTGGTGGCCTTTCAGCATCTGAAGGGGGCCTACAAGACAGCTGGAAGGGACTTTGTACAAAGGCTTGTAGTGACACAAGGGTGATGGCTTCAAATTGGAAGAGGGGAGACTTTGACTAGAAATTAGGAGCAAGTTCTGGGTTGTGAGGGTGATGAGACCCTGGAAAACATCACCCAGGGAAGCTGTGGATGCTCCACCCCTGGAACTGTTCAAGGACACACTGGATGGGGCTTAGAGCAACCTGCTCTAGTGGGAGGTGTCCCTGCCCATGGCAGGGGGTTGGAACTGGGGGATCTTTAATGTCTCTTCCAACCCAACCCATTCTATGTAGGAAAAGCTGGCACAGCTTTCCAGAGCAACAGAGCTGCCTGTGACTCAACATTGCTGAAAATCAGTAACAAAACTGGGCAGGGTGTGCCCAGCTGGCCAGGAAGGCCACCAGCATCATGGCTTGTGTCAGCACTAGTGTGGCCAGCAGGACTAGGGCAGGGATTGTCCCCCTGCACTCAGCACTGGGGAGGCTGCACCTCAAACACTTGGTTCAGTTTTGGGCCCCTCACTCCCAGAAGGACCTTGAGGGACTGGAGCGTGGCCAGAGAAGGGCAACGGAGCTGCTGGGGAAGGGTCTAGAGGCCAAGTGTGGGGAGGAGCAGCTGAGGGAGCTGGGGGTGCTGAGCCTGGAGCAAAGGAGGCTCAGGGGAGACCTTCTGGCTCTGCACAGCTCCTGACAGGAGCCTGGAGCTGGGAGCAGGTCAGGGGTGGCTCAGTCCCTTCTCCCAAAGAACAAGAGATAAGACAAAAGAAAACGGCCTCAAGTTGCACCAGGGGAGGTTGAGGTTGGACCTGAGGAACAATTTCTTCCCCTGGAGGGTTGCCCAGGGCTGTGCCAGGCTGCCCAGGGCAGTGGTGGAGTCCCCACCCCTGGAGGGGTTTCCAAGCTGTGGAGATGTGGGGTGAGGGACACGGGGCAGTGGGGACCTGGCAGGGATGGGGGAAGGGTTGGACTTGATGATCTTTAAGGTCTCTGCCAACCAAAACCATTCTATGATTCTATCTCTTCCTCCAAATTTCCCACCCTTTTGGAAGACAAAAGAAAATCTAGACCAGTGAAAATACACTTTAGCCAGAGCCCATCCCTTCTAGCTCAGGAGTCCATCAGAAAGACTGACATGTGCTGCTTCAGTTCTCAGCTTCTTCTCTCTTACTAACCAGAAATGAGCTTCAGAGCTGACTGGCAGAGTGAGGAGTGAAATACAGGCTAAGGAGAGAGGGTAAAGTCATCATTAATCACCCATCAGATGCATGGAGATGAAAGAGGATCACATCAAGCAAAGGGAAAGAAATTCTTCTTGTAGCAGGAGGTGGGAGAAGAAACATGGAAAATCCTAAAAGATGAAGATGTGGGAGGGGATAAAACACATTTAGAGGTCCTGCCAGCTGGGCAAGGCAAATATTAGCATTCCAATGGCTTACACAGGAAGTTTTTGTTCAATAAAATGCTGAATTCTGTGCAACTCAACAGGTCCTGTTGGCATCCCTCTCCACACCAGCAGTGGTAATTGAAATGGTCTCACTGGCACAGGCTGAGCACTCTCTGAAGTCATTAAGGTTGTGAGGTCTCCCAGATTACACAGCTCCAAAACTTAATGGCCAATTAGCCTAATAATTGTTTTTAAAAGGAGTTTGTTTTGCTAGCTGCACCCACAACTGAGTTGATGCAGTGAAGTGATCACATTCAGGAGAAAAAAACTGATTTACTCAGAACCCAAAAAGGACACACCTAAGGCTCTTGTTCAAGCTCTGGTCTACACCTGAGACCAGAGGAGGCCCAGATCTTTTAACACCAAGATAAGCTCTTTATCCCTACCAAGGGTTTCTAGGGGATAAATTAACATTTGCCCAGGGCTGGGCTTCTCTGCCAAGCTGCTTCTTGGTTTCACTACAACCCCCTCTGTCCACCACCACCACTGGCTGCTGACAGATGTTAAATATCACTGAGTATTAATTAGGTATAGGTTAGGTTGTTTTACTAATGATTCCACAGGCAAATAAGTGTTTTTAATTCTTTCCCCCCCCAAAGAAACTCTCATAAATCAATGACATTAATAAAACACTACTCAGAGTCCAAATGATTTCTCACCAAAAGCTATTTCTTTAAGAATTTTTTGACAATAGTCTTTGAAAAATAATTTTAGAGCTGATATTTGCCTTTGCCTCAAAAACTTCAGGTTTTGGCTACCCAGTTGGTGTGTCAAGATTTGTGTTGATCACAGCAAACTCATTTTTTGTGCTCTCCATCCCAAAGTCATGTCTTTGGACCCAGTTTTTTTTTTCTAGCAAAGATTAAATTTGATTTCACATTAATGCAGTTTTTAGCACAATGGAGATGACATTTAGCTTCTTGAAGTGTTACCACAACAGATGAGGAATGGAAAAATTTGTCTCATTGCAGCCCCAGCTTATTAAAGAGAAAAACATGAGCAAAACCAAAGAGAAAAAGCTAAAAACCTACTAAAAACCACTACAAAATAAAACCCAACCCCATCAACCAAAGTTTTAAAAACACAACAGAATAAACCCTAAAAAAAAACTCCTACACACTTTTCTTCTTCCAGCAAAGACCATGTCTAAAAGAAATAAATCAGACAATGGGTATTGTGCACCCTGGAAACATTCACATTAAACCTCATCCCACCAAGGACTGCCCAAATCAGAGAGGTGCCTTGTTTTCTGTGCCTTGATTTGACAAGAAATACCCTCAAATGGACAAAAACAGGCCTAAGACTAAGGAGTATCACCTGTTAGAAACAAGACCTGCAGTTTAGTTTGACTTCCCAACAGTTTGGGGTTATTTTTATTTCTTTTTGCCTTTAAACATGAAAGGTTGGCTCCTGGATGGCTTGAAGCACACAGATATCTGACTCTAACCAAGTCAAAACACACAGGATACTTCTCCAGTCTCTCCTCACTCCAAATTCAGTTCTTGTTCTGGTTTTACAGAATGAGTTGGGTGAAAAAAAAAATCATATAATTGTAAAAAGCCAAAGAGAAGAATAAAAAACAAGCCTAGTGATAGCAACCATAAGAAAACAAACCCCAAACCAACAGGAATAGAACTCACTCTGCTGCAGTTGGATTAATAAAGTCCACATCTGAAGAAGATAATTCATCAGGGAATGAGATTTGCTTTTCCACAGGGTTTAAGACCCTAATAATTTGTCTCCCAGAAAGAGGCCAAGTCCACCACTGCAGCCACTCGAGGCACAAAGCTCCCACTGAAGCCTCCTGCAGGAATCTCCTCTGTGGGGCAGCTGCAGAATCCAGCTTTACTAGTTTGGCAGAGCTGAGAGAGAACTTCCACAATGCAGGAAAAGCCTGAAATGCTGCTTTTACTGACACTGAGAAAGTATCAACCCTGACCAAAAA
>NW_008584769.1:0-30894 GCF_000691845.1 Merops nubicus | reverse complement strand
GGAGAGGTGTCAGTTGCCATCAGAGCTCATCAGGCTCACTTATTGTGGCCTTCCAGTATCTTAGGGGGGCCTACAAGAAAGCTGGGGAGGCACTTTTTAGGCTATCGGGTAATGACAGGACTAGGGGGAATGTGGCAAAGCTGGAAGTGGGCAGATTCAGGCTGGATGTGAGGAAGAAGTTCTTCCCCATGAGAGTGGTGAGACCCTGGAATGGGTTGCCCAGGGAGGTGGCTGAGGCTCCATCGCTGGGGGTCTTTAAGGCCAGGCTGCATGAGGCTCTAGGTAGCCTGATCTAGCGTGAGGTGGCAGAGGGGTTGCAACTGGGTGATCCTTGTGGTCCCTTCCAACCCTGACAGATTCTGATTCTGATTCTGGTTTTGCAGAGGACTTATTAGTGTTATCTTGATGGTTGGACTTGATGATCTTGGAGGTCTCTTCCAACCTAAATGATTCTATGATTCTATGTCCCATGGAAGGTAGAGTGTGATTACTGTAGTCTTTCTCATACACTTTCTATACTCCTCAACCTCCTCACTTCCTCCCGGAACTCTGTCACTCAGCTGAGGAGTTCCTTTACCTGGGCACACAGACATGCTCACTGCTGCTGTCCTGTAGCAGTGTGAGAGCAGGGCATGGCCTGCAGCCCGATGCCTGGATGACTGTATGTTCCCAGCAGAGCTCTGTCTGGGCAGCTGTGTCAGTAGTGGTGGGTGCAGAGTTAGAGAGGTCATGGTTTTCTGCTGGGTGGATACCACTGCGCAGTGGTTGAGCGGGCAGAGCTCCATGGCCTTTCCTCTGTGTCCTTCTATGTTAACTGCCACACAAAGGGCTGTTCCACACCCTGTTTATCCATTCTGTTCACAGGGCTCCTGATCACTAATTCTTAAGTTCCTCTTTCGTGCATGTGTGTGGGCTTAGCTTCCACTGCTCCTGCCCCCTCCCAGGTCCTGTCCACCACTGTTGCATGAGCTGTGGGCCTCCAACAACTCTCCATTTCTTTGAGGTTACCCTAGTTTGGAAACCTGCCTGCTCTCCCCACCAAAGCATTCTGCTCTGGATCGTGCCACCACTGGAGATGTTCAGCTCAGTGACAGTTCTTGAACAGTTCTGAATAGTTTTTCAAGTGATTAAACTTTATATTTCCATTAATTTTTCTTCGTTATTCTTGTCCCTCTTGGTTATCTTTTTGTAATGCCACAGTCCGTGCATTGTTTGAAGGCTTAGATGTTACTTCTTTTGAACCTAATTCTGAAGCACCTAAATCTCCTCATGAATTTGGTACAGAAAATTAGCAGAGTACTTTACTTTAAGAACCAGACATGTAAAAGTCAGGATTTACAGTTACCCTTTCTTGAGGTATTTTTGGCATTTGTCTTCAAGTTTTCATTAGAAGATACATCTGGTCATATAGAGCAGTCATGACACCACAGTTTTGCTCTCTGAATAATAAATAGGTGTTAAAATAAGGTTCTTTTTCCTCACTCCTACTGAATTACCATCTTTGAAACATTTTGATTGAACTTAAGAGGACTATAATACGCTTTACTGTCCTTAAGTGAACAAAAGAACCGCAGCACTCAAAGCATCAAATAGAAACACCCACATCTTGAGTTTGCTATATTATAGTCACTTGTAAGCCTTGGTGTTTTACTTTGTTCTTTTATAAGTAGAAATTCTGTGATCTGAGGGCAAAGGTTCTCTGCTTTCAGATATGACTGGGTAAAACTGGATATTAACTAGCTGCATCAAATAAGCTTCTTATTGGTGATGGGGAAAAAAAAAAAGTTAGGAAAAATATATATATACTGCATTATTAAATACACCAGTACTCAAGCTCTAGTTTTGACGGTTTGGACAAGATATTGAAAAAGTTGAACAGGTGTCTGGGCAGAGAAGTTCCTCTTTTGTCTTACTAAGTTATTATGTGTTAGTTTTCGTTAAACATTTTTTTCACAAATCCTTTCTTTAGTAGTATCAGTCCCATCTGATTTAAGTACAAGAAATTCAAAGAGGTGTTCCAAAATCAAGAAAGGCACCTCCAATTTTTTTTTCTTTACCTTAAGAAGTTCCTAAGTCTACACACAAGTACTACAGAAAATGAATTCACAGAGACAAGGCACTCATTTTTCTCAACTACAGTATTACTAGAGGTGTATGTTACCTTGCTGAAGGTATTTGGGATAAATTCGAGAAACAATTATGCTCCTTTATGGCACTCAGAAGCTTAAACTTTTATCTTCATTCCCTACATAATGGCATGGGAAAAACAAAAACAAAAACAAAACAAAACAAAACAAACAAACAAACAAACAAACAAAAAACCAAACCAAAAAACAGCTATAAATCAGAAACTGAACTGTATGAGCAGAGAAATGTGAGAAGCAGGAGCCTGATGGGGCTGAAAGGACAGATGATGGAGAAGAAATCATAAGCAAGAAGAGCATGACAGTATTATAAGCACCTACAAATGGAGGAGAGATCACTTACCTCCTCGATAAGAAATGAAAGATATTCAGATGTGTTAAGAACCTCTCACATATATGTGCAAACTACAGATTTTTCATGGGATACTGCTGATAATGTAAAGCTGTTTGACAAATGGATGCATCTATTTAGAGGACTGAGAGCATAGGACAAAACTGCCAAGATCAGGGGTAAGCTGGAAGATGAGTGCAGCAGCAGGGCAGGAAGGACCAATGGATGTATCAACAAGGAGCAGGGATGCAGAGCAGTAAGCCGAGGTCAAGACTAGGTCCAGAAAGAGGGATCAGGTTAAACACAATCCATTGGTCAACCAGCCAGCTTGCAGTGGAGAGGCAGGTCTGAGGGCAAGCTAGGAAGCCAAACCAGTGAGTCACAGTCAGGGTCAGAGAAAAAAAGCAGGCACAGTTGTAGCTGCAGTGTAGCATAGGCAGGGGTTAGTAGTACAAGTCCTGTTTAAATGCAGCTCCCACAGAATGGAGGAGCTGGCACTCCCTTCTAGCTCCTGTCACAACAGCTCTTGTCTCCAAAGGAGCTGACCCCAACCTCAGCCAGGTGAACTCCATACCTGAACTCCTGGAGTGAGGATGTCCTCAGGGTCCTTGAATCTTTCTAGAGAAGAATTCCCAAGAAATAGTCTTAGTTTAAATAGTAGCACAGGGACACAATCACTTCCCTACTCCTGCTGCCAACACTGTTTTGGTATAGTGCATTGCTTTTCAGGCACTGTTTTGGGTATACATTTCTGATACACATTTGCTACATGTAGCAAGTATATAATGATTTCAAATAGAAACCCTTTTTGAATATTATTACTCCTGAAATAGACCTAAAGTTGGTGGTCATCTTATATACCGAGCCTCAAAATTAAGAATAAGTTAATCTTCCATCAGCAAGGGTCAAGCTGTTACCATACACTCCCTGTGTTTATGTGTGTGCATGCTGTCTGTCTAAGTGAATGGGATAGTGGAGATAAGAAAGCTGTATGGAATCTAAATAATGATTTTACATGAAGAGAGAGGTTACAAGAGTTTTTGTGTTCCTATTTAATTGCATTCAGTGTTCCCATTTTCCTTCACCCAAAATACCTCATAAGACACCTGTGTCAGCATAGGTCCTCTGTTGGGACATTAGCCAATTTCAGTTAGTTGAAATAGGAAGATGGGAGCAACCTGTCACTCTTTCTGTATCTCTTCATTATCATATATATCATAATAGTTGGACTTGATGATCTTAAAGGTTTTTTCCAACCTAGATGATTCTATGTTTCTATACAAAATGTTACTTAATCAAGACACCTTGTTGGTCATAAAAATTCAATTTATAAGCAGTTAAATATTTAAGTAACCTCTGTCTAGGCATTAAGTAATGTTTTGACATTATAACCACAAATGTCTACTGTACTCCACTGTGCTAAAGCATTTGTGACCTTAAAGCATTGTTTTAACACCTTAATTGTAATTGACAAGGCAATTTCCTGGCTGTTAGTGTACAAAACAGACAGAGAGCACAACAGCCATGAACTTTTAACTGCCAAGTTAATTCTTCTAATTATGGCTGGCAGAATAATATTCTAGGATAGTGTCCCACAAAAGTGTCTTGTATTATTCTTCTTGTCCCATCATAGTAAAGGTTTATCATTTTTCATTCAGTTAAATCAGTAGAATATTCTTCAGGCTTCTCAGATAAGGATTTTGTTATTCACTGTACTACATTTAAACCTCTTCTTACCATATTCTAATATGATACATATTCCAATATCCCCAGTTTCCCATTGTTGTCTCTTTAAAAACTAAAGTTTTAGAACCAAGAATAAACTCACATAAACACTCAAATTCAACACTAGCTTTAGCAAAAAACAGTCTGCTTTAGCAGTTATGCTACCTAGATGTTATCACTGTTTTCATTAATCAGAACAAGACAATGAAAATAATAAATTTAGGTATCTTTAATTTTAAGGACAGGTGCAAATAAATAGAAACTTTTAATCAGATTAAGTATTAAAAATTTTTATTACTTTGAGTAACTACTCTATGTGATGCAAAGACAAAAAATCTAACCCTTAGGACAGTGATGGCTGTGTATTTAGTTGTTCTGAAAACATTAAAGTAGCTTTAGATTTAAAGCAGCCTCCATAACTACAATGCACCTCTAAAGTCCTTGTCTCTTTGCCAACCTCTTTTCTATTCTGCAGTTTCATTATCCTCCACATCAGGATGAAGCTCCCTGTAAGCTCTGCCACCACATCTGCCAATATGGGAAACAATTTTAGCAGTTGTACTTAAAGATATTCCAGGACAACGATAAATATATCTGTATGAATCATATCCTTACGTTCTTACTGAGTTTTCACTCAACCTTTACTCAGTCAAAGTCCTATAGGTTTGTAATCACTCTAAGATTTGGCCAAATGTGCAAACAGCCTAAGTTGGTTTGGTTCTTTTCTTCAAATGTTTACCTATCTTGATTAAAAATTGATCTTACAGTACATAGCATGGCTTAGACTTTATAGATCTCCCTCTCACTATGGACAATATTTGAACTTCTATATCAGAAGAGTCTTGAAGAATGATGGATTTTAATAATTCTTTTTGATTGACAGTTTGACAAGAAATATCAGTATTGTGGAAATTTAAGAAAACTGTCATATATGCTATCTTTCTGTGAAGATAAACAATGGTGATTTTAAAAAGAAGGTCACTTATTATGATCTTTGGAATTAAAACTCATCCAGCAGTGTATCTGATGGACCATGTAGGGTGAAAGAAATTTATTGCTGCTTCTCAGTATTGAAAAAGAAAAAGTTCATGCTGTCATTGACTGACCTTTAAAAAGAAAAATGTAGCTGACTTATGGGTAAAAGCATTTCCTACCTCCTCACTTTATCCATTAGAGTTCACTGCATAGTTTTGCAACAATTTTATAGTCTGACAGCATAAATCAAATTGTCGGTTGTCACAAGAGGACAATGATCTCATTGTGTAAACATTTGATTAACAGTAATGCTTTATAACCATTAATTTCAGATGAAACAGTCAATAAGTGCATGTGGTAGCCTACTAACCATCTGTATTTTGCCTAAGTGATTTCAGGCATGGTTGTAGAAGACTACTACAGCAGTGAAGGTGCACATTCTTTTATTTTTTTCTTCTTTTTTTTTTTTTTTTTGCTTTTTCCAACTCACAAAATAAATCATCTATCACATTTAAGAAGTTGTCAGTATATTCCCAATTGTTCACTTGAGAAGGAATCATACATACTTAGAAAATATGGATTGATTAACAGATTACTTGAAAAATTATCCAAGTCATAATTAATCTATAATTTCTGGTAGTGCATGATTACTTACTCAAATTTGACACTAACTTTTACTACTTTGTGTTCCACTTGGAAGCAGTATCTTTTCTACTTCACTTATGATTTCCTGAGTCATCTACAAGCCTGTATTTTTATATTAAATTTCAACAAAATAATGTAATGCACTTCATGCATAGCACTCTTATAGTATTAGAGGAATATAAATCAACTTGTCTTGAAGGCAAGAGGTATCTCTTTTACAGGAACACAGTGTTAATCAGGGAAATTCACTCTTTAGTTAGAAAAATATGCTGCAGGACAGGCAAAGATGCTAAAATGTAATGACAGTATATCTGCCATCATATTCAATGAGAAACAGAGAGAAGATTATCATTAAATGAATTAGAAATACTTCTCTGAAATTATTGTGTAATTAATAGAAAAGTTTTGGGTTTTTTTTACTAAATATGAAAAGTATGTATTTCCCTATATTTCTTGGCATGTATTATGCCCAAAGCTAATTTTCCTAGAACCATTAGTGAAAAATTAATGGATAGATTGCTCTTCTGAAGACATCAAAAATATATATTTCATCTAGAAAATTAATTCTATTAATTAAATAGAAAACAATATCAGAACTCAGTTTTGCAGAAATTACTTCTGTCTTGAACATAAAAATGTGTAAATTCAAAATAATACACAAATTATAATTTTATTTACAGAGTGATTCTCAAACAGGCCACAGCTCATAAAAAAAATCATAACAATTGTGAATAAGTTTTACAAATATAAATAAAGCTAGCAAAATTTAACATAGAGAAAAAAGTGTGAGAGAGAATGGTTTTCTCTAGCTAATAGTTGTATATTGTAGTAAAATTGGTGGGTTGTGAATTGCCTGTAAAGCTGAAGAACATGAGGCAAAATCTGTTCCTATCATTTTAAGCTTTTATTTTTTTATTATTCCTAGGGAAATAAAAACTTTCAAAATGCCGATTTTTGTATGGCTTGCAAGACCCTTATTCATTGTAACCAAGTGTGAGGTCAGCCCGGGGAACTTTTCTACTTGAAAGATTTTTCTCTTTGTTCATGGAAGTCATGAGCTAGATTAGTTAACAAAGTTGATAGCATTTATAGTTCTACACAGCTATTTTGTAATTTTCAGATAAACCCTCCTCAAAATATCTTATTATTGTATGAATCCATTCATCCAGAATGGCTTCTAAAATGTTTCAATAAATAAACTATTCAGTATATATTTACCTAAGTTTTCTATTTCTGACAAAACTTCACTATGTTAATACTTGAAAAACTAAATAAAATGGTCCTTCTTACATTTTGAATTCTTTTTTTCCATGTTGTAAGAAGAATTTTATTCGGACTTTCCAAGGTATTAATATCCAGAATATTTTAAAATAGACTACAGTAAGTTTTACATGACTAATTTGAAAAATGTATGCAAGTAGAACATTTTTTTTTCCTAATGTATTTCTCCTATTTGTTTCATTAAAGGCTTTGTAGTTATTTTTCTAGGTTGCAAACTAAACCTGGAACTACAGAATTAATCTATTTTGTCCCTGCTTCTGCATAATATCAGTAATAAGGATTAGTTGGTTCTTTTTCTGTCCTCATAACCACCTGTTCTGTCACATGTATTCTGCTTCCTATCACCACTTACTGGCAGATAATATAGAAATCACTCAAGAGTGGACTTTGAAATTTCCATTATTATTTGTTTAAGCAATAATGTCAAGATTCCAATAATTCATTTAAACAACGTAAGTAACCTGAAGAAGAACTGCAGTGCAAAAACATTACTGAATACATTGGCTCAATTTTCTGCCAGCAAGTTGGTTTTTTTTTACACTGAAAAATGTTTAAAAGCATCTAGAAATATATAAACTTATCAGATTAGTTTCTAACTGACAATGTCTCAGGTACAAATCACATATATGACTGAAATTGTATTAGATTATCAAAACCATTTTATTTTAAGATTTATAGTAATATACACTACACTGAATCACTTGTGTTTCTGTTCTTAGGTTATTTACAGTCAAAATATTTGGCTCAATTGCCTGGATGAGTTTTTACATTAGTGAGTTATGTTTACTTTTCTAATGACATTTTATTTGTTATTTACAAATAGAAAATAATTTTTAAAAGTATTTAAAATAACAGGAGGATAATAATACCAAATATGTTTTGTTAAATCAGAACAAATTATCAAAGTGCAGAATGCTAGAAAGGCTTGACAGTAGAGAGAGTGTAGAGCTAAAGCTGCTTCCATGAAAGATGTTGAATTTTCAAATGCCCATCACATTGTGATAAATGTATTTGGAAGAAAATAACTAAGGAAGAAGATGGCCTCACAACATTATGCAAATAAGGTGCTTTGGATTTTTACTTTTTTTAGTGTTTAATGGATTCCTTTCTTCCACCTGAACTTCTACTTAAATAGATATAATAGCATGCACTTCTTTGAAAGGTGGTCCAAAATTTTCAGAAACTTTTTTAAGTTTAAAGAATAGCTGTTCTTCCTCTGGATAGTTAAATTTTATGTATGTACACACAGATACAAGCATAGTTGTATATGAAGGCTGGTGTCACCTGGGAGAATTAATTGTCATCTAATTGTGAAGGCCTCATACTGTACAAAAAAAAAAAAAGACCATATTAAAAAAAAAAAAAAACAACCTGTTTTAGTAGACCATGCACACTGCACATTCATTATTCTGCTACAGTTCAGATTTATTTGGATATCTGTTGTACTGGGTTTGGCTGCGACAGAGTTAATTTTCTTCACGGCAGCTAGTAAGTTTTGGATTTGTGCTGAAAAAAATGGGTGTTTTAGTTATTGCTGAGCAGTGCTTACATAGTCAAGGCCTTCTCTGCTTCTCACCCCATCCCACCAGTGAGTAGCCTAGAAGTGCACAAGAAGTGAGGAGACACAGCCAGGACAGCTGACCCTAACTAACCAAAGGGATATTCTGTATCATGTGATGTCATGCTCAGCATATAACGCTTGGAGAAGAAGGAAGAGGAGACATTCACAGTTACAGCATTTCTCTTCTCAAGTAACTGTTCACGTGTGATGGTCCCCACCCAGAGTACTGTGTCTAGCTCAGGAGCCCCCAGCACAAGAAGGACATGGACCTGTTGGAGTGGGTCCAGAGGAGGGCCATGAAGATGATGAGAGGGCTTGAACACCTCTCCTACGAGGATAAGTTGAAAGAGTTGAGGGTATTCAGCCTGGAGAAGAGAAAGGTCTGGGAAGACCTTACTGCAGCCTTCCATTATCTTAAAGGGGCCTACAAGAAAGCTGGGGAGGTACTTATTATAAGGCCTTGTAGGGATAAGAGGAGGGGTAATAGGATCAAACTGGAAAAGGGTAGATTTAGATTAGGTATAAGGAAGAAGTTCTTCACTGTGAGGATGATGAGACACCGAAAGAGGTTGCCCAGGGAAGTTGTGGATGCTCCATTACTGGATGTGTTCAAGGCCAGGCTAGATGGAGCTTTGAGCAGCCTGGTCTAGTTGGAGGTGTCCCTGCACATGGAAAGGCAGATGGAAATAGACGACCTTTAAGGTCCCTTTCAACCCAAACCATTCTATGATTCTGTGATTGACAGATTTCTGTGCTTGCCATGGGGTTTTTTCTTGCCTTAATGTGCATTAGAGTCTAGTACTTGCTAGTGGCTGCTTTTTGCTTTTGTTGTTTGCTGTGCTGTTCTACTGCTTGTCATCTTACTCTGTTGTCCCTGGGAATATTTTGTTAACAGCAATGGCCATGTGCCTGGACTACCACATGGCCATGGTATCACTGCTCTTTCTTGCTGCTGTACTGGACAGGCTGGAACTCCAGTGTGAACTGAAATTAACAGTGTTGTGACCTGTGGATGAGTCCATCACTACAGCAGGAACCCTTTATTGCTAGCCAGGATAGGAGCAAGGGCAGCAGTTCATTGCACTTTGAATTATTGCTGCTTAGCTATTAATTGGAAACATACCAGCCAGTAAGCTAGCTTCAATAGGGACCCAACTTAAATGCCTCCGTGCAAATGCACAGAGCATGGAGAACAAACAAGAAGAGTTAGACGTGCACACAGAAAGCTATGACATTATTGGCATCACAGCAACATGATGGGATGGCTCCTACAACTGGAGTGGGGGAATAGATGGATACAAGCTCTTTAAGAAATAGAGGCAGGGGAGAAGAGGAGGGAGTGCTGCCCAGAAGTGCTGGAGTCTAAACCGCAAGCGCTCAATTAAGGTGGACATATGGATGATGTCTATAACCAGACATGAGAGACCTTCCTCTTGGTTTTCTCTCAGGGCCTGGCCAACCTTGAGTGAAAACCAATTAGGAAATCACCACCAGGTGCCCTGCCTTTAGAATTAGCACCAGGTATCCTGCCTCCAGAGGCAGTAATATAAAAGCTGGCTCTGCTTGTAGTGAATGTACTATGAAGGGGATTTTGTTAGAGGTTTTTGTTAGAGGTTTTTGTTAGAGGAAGGGTTCCTTGATTGTCTGCTGCAATTGGAGTTTCCAACAACAGCAGGGCAGGCACTTGAGACCAGTGCAGAATGAGGTTTATATGTGTAATGATGCTTTTCCTTGGCAATTACTGTAAGGTTGGAACTGGACTGATGACCTGGTTTATTCATTTCCCCATGATTTGGTTTCTAACTTGGCTTGCTCCTTTCTTTGCTACATCATATACAATGAGTGAATAGGCTGTTCTGTTTGTTCCTCCTGTTGTTAGCCACATCATTTCTTTCCTGTACTCTTTGGAATGGGATGCTAAAGTCTGGCCTATATGTTTACTGCCAATGGCCTTGTCTTTTGTGCTGGGCCACGTAGTCAGAGATGTCTTCTATGTCAATGATCAGCTGGAGACCATCAAGCTTGGCCTGGGGATGGATGAGGAGCTGACCAAGAGCTTATGTGTCAGAGTTAAAAGAAAGGCATGGGAAAGTGATATCACACTGGGGGTCTGTTCCAGGCCACCTGGTCAGGAAGACCGACCAGATGAGACCCTCTATAGACAGATAGGAGCAGCTTTGCATTCACAATCTCTGGTCCTCGTGGGTGATTTCAACCACCCTGGTATCTGTTGGATGGACAGCACAACAGGGCACCAGCGATCCAGGAGGTTCCTGGAATGCAGGATGCATAGATACACATTGTCAAACAAAGAGCTTTACAGATCGTGTCTGTGGGTTAATTGCAGAGGATCAAGTGGAATCAATGTTATTTCCACCAATGACCAAAAATATTCCATGAACTTAAATGGAAGGTATTCTGAGTAAACGTATATTTATCTTAAATAAATATATGTTTGGTAAAAAGGTTAAGATTCTTATATGAAACATCAATTTGTTCCAAGAGTAATTACACTAAAATCAGTAGGAGTCAGACACCTGTTTTTCAACATAAGTGTATCAGAAACTGCCCTCTGAAAGCCATCATCTAGCAAATATTTTGTTTTCCTTCTACACTATTTCAGACCAGGATAAGCAGTACATACTCATATCATATGAGATTTCCACTATGGAAATTAGCTACTTGAATATGTATTTTTGAGAGAGGAATTAGTCTAATTGTTTACGCAAATGCAGTAATTAAATTTTCTTTCCATAAAATCTTTTCCAATCAATCCTTTTTTAAACTCATTTTGATTCTCCCACTTCGGCTCTGGAACTTTTTTTAATTTTTTCTCTCTGGACTTTCCCTGCGACTGTTTCTTTTTCTCTTGTTTTATTGTTTCTTCTGTCTCTGATTTTATTTTGAGAAAATAATATATCGGACTTCCTGTGTATACCTGCGTGTTGGGGAAGATACGAGTTGTGTACTGCCTTGGGTCTGTGCAGGTAGCAATAAATAAGTAAAATTCAAGTGACAAGTGAGATAAGTGTGAAGGTATTGCAACTTTTAGAAGTTGTAGTAGGTATTTTTGATGCTGATAGCAGTTGTCTTTTGAGTTTGGGGTAATGACAGAAAAGTTCTTATGTTCCCTTTAAGTTTTTTTTTTTTTTTTTTTTTTTGCCATAGCCAGTAGTAAAGGGAAATTGTCTTTCCTTCAACATGTTAAAGCATGGTGTCTGACAAACACACAGAAGTGTGCACGTATATGTGAGTTATTAGTCACCTTTAGATCCCCGAGTTGGAAATGGTTGGTTCAGTTACCTGGGCAGACTGTAACACTGGTTGCCAGGGCCATACATAAGCCTGACTCCTCCAGGGAGCAACAATTTACTAGCTGTGTTACAGTCACTTCAACCTAAAGCAGTCACTGCTGCCTGTGTTGTGCTGTTCTTCTGGTGGACTTTCCATTTCTGTTGCTGTTGATATATGTAATTTTTAATTTCCTGAAAGAAAAAAAAGAATAATTATTATAGTTCAGGAGATTTTTCATGTAGAGTATGAATATGTAAAAATATTGCATTTATTAATTACAAGGTGTTTTGTACTCTAGCAGTAATGCTTATATTCAGATGCAAAATAATGAAAGTAATGATAGTACTGTTATAATTATAAATATAATAATTATGATAGTATTATTATTATTAATAATAATATACAAGTTTTCCAGGTTTGGAAACTAAACTACCAAAATAAAATCACTTTTGTATAGTGGGGCTGCAAAGTGTAGAACAAGATCCATTCCAAGGGTATTTTATTATTTGAATACAGATCAATAATGTATTGGGAAACTATCTCTTGATGTTACTCTAGAGTAACCATTGATAAAAAATTACTTTTGCCACTTTAAAGTCTAAAAGTGAGGTGAGGAACTGATGGATTAATCTGTAAAGAGTTTCTTTGTTTACTTATTATTCTAGTATTGTTATGGGGTACTTATGCTGAAATAAGGTATCGGAATAATGATTTCATTCTGCCTTTTTTTTTTGGTCTTGTTAACCTAAAAAGAATTTTATAAGGAAGCCATAATTCATGGTGCAGATTATATAACAAAAGTTATATCACAGGTCTCTTAGATAAACATATGTGTATAATTTAAATAATGCACATTTTTTTATCTACAGGGAAAAAAAGAAAAAAAGTTGTTGTATCTCTACGATATGCCTGATTTTCTGTCCTAGTTTGACTACTTAGATATGAAAAAAACTATTTATTCCATGGCCATATTCTTCAGTTGCAGCTAATTCAGGTCTTAGCCTGAAGTAATAATGACACTAAGTGCCATTATTTGAGAACATACACAGTTCTCTTTACTCTCTTGCATCCCCAAATATATTTATTCTTCAAATCTGACATTCATATGCCTGAACATAGAGAATTTCAGGTACCGTTTTAAGACAGAAAATGAGCATAACAGTTAGTCAAAACAGTACAACAGGGCTGAAAATGACAATGAAAGGCAAGACCTTAAAACAGCAGGAAAAGAGAAAAGATACGTAGGTTGTATTCCTATATTGCTATCTCTGCTGGTACTGTAGTTTTATATTGTCTTTGGTAGTTACCTCAGGGATTGTCTTTTGTTCTTACTTCAACTCATACAAGGTTGACTGACTCATATTCCTAAACTCTGCTATCTGCTATTTGGAAAGATTTTGGAAACAATAATTTTTTTTCTAAACCATCATCAAGCAGGAATAAACAATGTATTTCTCTAACACAATCATCTCATGCCAAGTGTTCCATTTGAAATTTACGTTGTGACCACACTGGAAGGCTCTGGGTAAGTGCCCAGAGTTCACACAATTCACCTATTCCTTTTTGCTCTTTATACAATGAAAATATCTCTTCGCACTCAGTGCGCACTGCTGGTAATTTTGACAATGATCAAAGTGCAGAAGCATTTACCCTCTCTGGTAAGGCAATGAGATCTGCAAAAAGCTCTGTATAGCTTAGATTCATTGACCTTTTCTTCATCCTAGACAGCAAGGGGAGATATTCACCAAAAAGGTAGCAGTTACCTATTACATCTCTTTCAGGTATTAGCTGGCCCAGAGTTAGGACTCCTGGTCCGCTTTTTCCTCTTTGGATAACTATTTTGACATAAGATGAGTACCTGCTGGTGGGATTTTATCATTCCTGTAGGCTCAGACATTGACCTACTTGGCATAAAAGTTTGTGTTTCAGCCTGATTTCGAAAAACTATTCAGAAGAGCCTGACACATGAAAATGGAGAAGAATTTGATGTAAAGCGTAGAATATATATATTTTCCTTTTTTCTGTCTCATATGGATTTGGCAGTTAGACATCTACAATTTATGTGTAGTAATTGATTAGCAAAATTAGGAAAAAACTTCAGGATATGATATTACAAAGAGGGTCCAATGCATGTGTTCATCTTTGCAATAATTGCTTTAATTAAAGAAGCAAAAGGTAGCACCTCTGCCTTCATGTGAGTTCCGTAAAATGAATATTTAGTAAAGAAAATCTATGACTTCAGGTCATGGTCATGGACAGAGAGGCCATCTGTTCATATTCTGCCCACATATAAAAAGCAACCATTCGGATTTTTTGTTTGTTTGTTTGTTTGTTTCTTGTTTAGATCTCATATTTATTATTTAAAACCTTATTTGATATATGGCCAAGTTTACTCTGTAGCAAGGATTACTGATGTAACTCTGTGCTAGGTTTCATTGAAATAAATCAAGATAAATACAATTCAAGCTACAATCAATTTCACTCGTCATCCAGCACTGTGCATTCTGGCTCACCTCAAAAAGAAGCTTCAGTTTTATAGATCATAACAATTATAAAAGGCACAGTAAGTGAATGGTCAATCTAGCAACATTACCTCTTACATGAAAAATACAAAGTCAAATATTATTAGAGAGCAAGGCAGGTTCTAAAAGTGAATTTTGTCTGTGAGGAACAATGGAGAGATTTTCAGTAAGCTTTACTAATCTACTGCTTCTATAAATATTCAGTACATTATTGTTGTTAGTAATGTATTGGTGGTGTTAAACTTAACATTTGCTCAATTCTTTCTTCCTCCATTCTTTAGCTTTCTCACTTCTCATTAAATAGTATTTGAATGCCTCTCTTTTAGCACTTTCTTTTGCAAATAGCATGACACAATGTGGAACTTTCTTGGCATTCTAATCAATGAGATGCAGGGTATTTTACCAGCACAAAGAAAACCTATTTTAAATTGAGAATTATTGTTAGCCTCTTCATCCTTACTGTTGAACTATGCGGGCCCTTATCACATTAGTACTGCATAGCCTAGGAGAAGGGTAATTGCATCATCAGTCTCTCGGTCTGCGCCTCAGCCCTTTTAACATGCTCATCCTTTCCATTACTTCATGATTTCATTTAATATTCTCCTGGGTTAGAATCATATCAGCAGCAAGAACATGCTGAATTAACAGTTG
Source organism: Merops nubicus (assembly GCF_000691845.1). Taxonomy (NCBI): domain Eukaryota; kingdom Metazoa; phylum Chordata; class Aves; order Coraciiformes; family Meropidae; genus Merops; species Merops nubicus. The sequence goes on along the minus strand of NW_008584769.1, from coordinate 15,765 downwards.
CTTTATGCTCTACTCTACAATTTCTTTCCTGTGGCTTAAAAGGGCAACTGGCTTTTTCTTTATTTTTTTTTTTTTTTTAAATAAACAGTGTCCTTTTGAATTTTTATGTCCAGATAGATGGATATTGAACTTTTATTTAAAGGTTTGACTCTGAAATATAAACAAGTAACACTACTCTGTCTTTAATAAAATTACAAGCATGACTATCTATATAGTGTAATCCTTTGGGTACCTAGTGCACTTAGATTCCTTTCAGAGAGTTAAAACTATTTAAAGGACTCGACATTGTGGCAAATGCATGTTATATCTTTTTTTAATTTTCTTTTATTACTTTTTTGAATGGGGAGATAATACAGTTTCTGAAAATGAGATATGCTGATTCTTACTTCCAAATTTGCATTATCAACAGATAGTATCCCTGTTTTTCATAATTTTAAGGGACATAACACATAAAAATGTAGGGAAGTTTATTATTAATTAATACAAATATTCCCTTTTTAATTATATATTCTATTTTCAGGTGTCTATGCTTGTGATAATAATTTACAAGATAGATACATAAATTAAAAAATATAAAATTGATTTGAAAAAATATGAGAGCTGACAGATAGCAAGTAATCTGGCATTTTTATCTTATATGTGTCTTGCTCCCTAATGGTGTGTATGTGTCTCTGTATGAACAGACAGATATTATATGAAAGACAAAATTTCTGTGTCTGCCGGTATAAAGCCTTACACAGGCACAGCCTTTTTCATAATTACAGACAAGAAAATGAACATCCAGATTTTAATGATAAAAATAACACTTTCTTTCAAGACCTCTCAAAGGTCAAGATTCTGTCACTTGTATTCATAAAAAAAGTGAATAGTCTTATTTCAATAATGGGAATACTTACAGAGCTGAATATTGCCTGCAAGAGGTGGAGGAAAAAATACAGACCTTTAAAAAAAGTTTGCTGTCAGAATAGTAGAGTCCTCTAATTTCATGACATTCTTCTGAACTTAGTACTCAAGAGATTAAATTAATTCCTACAAACCCCAAACAATGCCTTAAGAACCCTATATTGCTTGGAATGATATATATTTCCTTCACTACTCTGACGTTGTCCTTCAATGTTATAACTTGTAGTTGCAGTTCTATTTCTTCAGAGAGTGATAGGGGGAACAGGATGGAGGCAGGAACCAGGCACTGTCTGCTCCCTGAATCTTAAGAGAATTACCTGAGGGAGAAATCCCCAAAGACCTAATGCTTCTGTAGTCAGCCTGACTTTTTTCTTTAGTTTGACAATTTGCCTTTTGGGAAAAAGAGGGAGTATGTAGCAGGGAGTAGTAGGACAATACTCTAGAGAGTCATGTCACCAAGGAGAAAGCCAAGAAAAGCACAAATATGTTGTGAGTTGAGACTGCTGGTGACTAATACCAATGATTTTCAGATCCATTTCCTGACAAGCTGAATTTCTTTAAAAAGGAATGTGCATTGCAGTGGGGATAAAAGGTGTACAGAAGAAAATTTTATATTCATATTCACAAGGCAGCAATTTTTCTTTTCAGAGGGTGACTATAAAATAGTCAATTTAATATCACTGGAACTACTTTGTTCACATGAATACAACCAAGAATACAATAGAACCAGGATTTCTCAAGTGTGTTTTCATTGTTTTCCTCAGCCGTGTCTTTCATTTTACTTTACTTCACTTGTTTGTATTGCAATTAACCTTATTGATTATTAAATGTGTATTTTTAAAGTAGCTTAAAGATTACACAGAAAGATTCCTCTCAAAACCTAAATTTTGAACATATCTATTTGATGACTGAACTTGAATGTTTTAAGATTAATACTAAATCGAAAGAACTTAGATTTCATAAAACTTGCTTCCAGGTATTTTACCAAGAAACACAGTAAAGCAATCAATTTTCTATCAAAGAACTATGAAGGGAAATAATGCAAGAAACTGCATTATCTAAGATCATATTGTCATTCCAGCTTTTATGATCATTTTAACTAAATACAGTTAACCATGACATGTCATTCTTAGCGAGACAGGGTGCCAGTGAGGGCCCTCAGCCTGTCGCTCTGAGGCATCCTGGGTACACTGCAGCACACCTGAAGTCTAACGGAGATGAACCAGGGGCTTATGAGATAACAGGAGCCAACAGGGAAACACTGGTGAAACACCTCAGAGGAACTAAGGGGAGTTCCTCTAAGGTGACACAGCCAACAGCCCAGATGAAGTGCCTCTACACCAATACACAGAGCATGGGCAACAAATAGGAGGAGATGGAAGCCACTGTGGTGCTAGAAAGCTGTGACCTGATGGCCATTACTGAAACTTGGTGGGATGAATCCCATGACTGGAGTGTGACTACGGACGGCTACAGGCTGTTCAGAAGAGACAGGTGACGAAGGAGGGGTGGAGGTGTTACTTTCTACATCAAGAAAAGAGTAGTGTGTGAAGAGCTGTCTCTAAAGAGTAGCCACAAAGAAGTCAAAGGCTTATGGGTAAGAAATATCTTTCCATACCTCCAAAGCTGTCAGACCACACGATGGGAACTGGGGGAGCTAAGTCCCTCACAATGTAAGAGAAGATCAGGTTCATGACCACTTGTGATCAGTAATGTAATCTAACTGAAGATCTCTCTGTTCACTGCAGGTGGCTGCACTAGATGTCCCTTCCAACCCAAACCAGTCTATACTTCTATGATTCTATGAGAAAGTATTTAGATACAAGTTGACAAAGTGTGTTTGCAGCACAGAAGTATCCTGGGCTGCATCAAAAGAAGTTTAGCCAGCAGACTGACAGAGGTGGTTCTCCCTTTCTGCTTTGCTCCTGTGAGACCCCCACCTGCAGTACTGGATTTGGCTCTGGAGTCCTCAGTCCAAGAATGCATGGACCTGTCAGAGCAGGTCCAGAGGTGGCCCATGAAAATGATCAGAGGGGTGGAGCACCTCTCCTATGTAGGATGGCTGAGACAGTGGGTGTTGTTCAGCCTGGAGAAGAGAAGGCTCCAGGGAAACCTTGTATCAGCCTTCCAGTATTTAAAGGGGACCAACAGGTAAGTTGGAGAGGGGCTTTTCAAAAAGGCATGTACGGAAAGGACAAAGGGTATGGTTTAAAACTAAAGGAATGTAGATTTAAATTGTATATAAGAAATTTTTTACTGTGAGAATGGTGAGATGCTGGAACAGGTATCCCAGAGAGGCTGTGGATGCCCCATTTCTGGAAGTGTTCAAGGCCAGGATGGATGGGAAACTGAGCAACCTGATGTAGTGGAAGGTGTCCCTGCCTAGGATGGGGGCAATGGAACTAGATCGTCTGCAAATGTCCTTTCTAACCCAAACCATTCTATGATTCTATGATTACAGAATTATTATCTTCTAATTCCATGTCTAAGATGATAAAATTTGACCTCTACAGGTCTTTCATTGAAGTTCTTTGACATCTTGTGAGATCAGCAGAAATTTGTGGCAGAATTCTAAAAAAAAAAAAAGAAAGAAAGAAGAAAAAAAATTACTGATGAATACCATATCTTTGTTTCTGTAATGATTATGCTCCAAGTGTCCAAGTGAAGATGGAAAGTTATGGGTTTTGGATAAACTACAACACAAAAAAAAGATCAAACATTATATGAACAATGAGTATCACTGGATCATTTAGAACTGTTTTGAGGTTTTGTTTTTGTTTTGTTTTGTTTTGTTTTGTTTTTTTTTCCTTTTTTTTTTTTTTGTTGTTGTTGTTTTTTAAATTTGTTGTTTGTCAGTACCCTAAAAAATTCAGCAGTGTATAATGATCTCTTGGAATAAATACTCAGGCTGATAAATTCCCTGTACCAAGGAACATCAGAAACATCAGAAACAAATGCCATAATTAAGGCAATATTAAAAACTCAATGAATTGCTAATGTTGTCAATTTAAGTTTTTGGTTATGTTTTGTACCTCTCCATTCTGATGTATATATATCTGTACATAGAAAGTATTAAATTACTCTCAATTCATCTCACATGCCAACGGAGTAGTAAGAAACTCATTTTCTACATACAGAAAAATAAGTCAAATAAACCATTTAAACAGCAGAAGTAAGTTTTATTTTTATTATACCTTTCCAAAACAGGATTGCACTGAATAAATCATGGGTGCACTGCAGGTGTGAAATCCATTGCTTTCTGCCTATATTTTGGTGTAATCTCTAATTCCCTTATGTTATTAATAATAATTTCTAACCAATAACCTGTCCGTGGTTGTAGGAAACTGAAAATATAATATCATTTTACTCTTTTCCCCTTGAATAAACATCTGCCTAAACTATATTAGGAACTGTTGTTTTTGTCATAGTAGAAATATTCCAGTATTGTACCTAAAAATCATTCAATTTAATAAAAATAAAAAAAGTCATTTTTTTTTGACAAATCTAAAATAATATATTTGACAGCAATATTGCAATTGACAGTGACATGGCCAGAAGTTAAAACAGGTTCTGAATGTTATAAGCTTTGAATTTACTAATATAATCAGTAATATTAAACTATAGTTCTTTTGAAAAGTGTAACTTCTCAGAGACTGCAACAAACACCTCTCATTTATACAAGTTATAGGATTCTATTTATTTCTTACGCAAGAAAATCCTACTTAGTACAAATCTGAGGTAAATAGTGGAAAATCGGAGAGAATATTAAAAATCTCACTGAGAATTTAAGCATTTTATCAACAATCTGTTGGTTTGCCAAGTTCACAGGACTGCCCACAGAGGTCTGCACCTTGAAACAAATCATTCATATGCAGACATTTAAATATCAGAAATACAACTTTAAAATCTTACCTGAAGATTAGACCTCTTCAGCCAAGTAATAAATACACGTCAAGACTTGAGGTGCAGATAAGTAGATCTAGGTGAAACACATTTAACAGAAATTGCTATGTGAGAGGGGATTCAAAAAAAGTTTAAAAAAATAAAATTAAGAAGTATTTTTACTCAGAAGAAAGTACATCTAAGAAAAGAACCAAATTTCAAGGCATTTCATCTGAGCTAACAGTTCAGATAGAAGAATCCTGATGATATAATTTGAACTAATAAAACACACATTTTATAAGTCCACAGTTAAGTGTATCCTACACAGGGCATCTGTGTCAATGACAGAGGAATAGCATCAACTCAGCCAATACAATGTACTGAAATGTGTCATTGGGACTCTGAGTTAAGGTGAGGATACTGCAACAAAAGTACTTTCTTCGCTGTCCTACATATCTGCTTTCAGTTTTACATTTACTCTTTCCTTTTAAAGACTTTGGGCTATGTCATACTAGCTATGAAAGGGTAACTAGCAGACAGAGGAAGGAAGCAAATGCAAGTGTCAATCATCTGATGCCCAGGCAGATAGGAAAAACTGTTCTGTTGTACTACTAAGCACTACGTTGTCACTGTCTGTCACATCCTCCAGCCTCTATTTTCTATTTTTCTATTTTCTATTTGTATTTTATTCTCTTTTGAATTTTCTAGTACATATTTCCAGGTTCAGAAATTCTCATCTAGTAGTGTGCTTGATCTTGAGGCTACGATAGAAAGAGGATATGTACTCTTAGTCTTTAATAATAATATCTTCACTCTGCACTTATGAGTTTATACAATCCTATTTATCATAATAACATTTGTATGATGTAACTGAGATTTACTTTATTCAACTTTAGGTTAGTTCAGGAAGAATTGAGTCTCAACTAGAGAAATAGACATCATGTGAAATGATAATGAAAGTATGTGACTTCTAAATAATTTTACTTTGCCCTTCTGTAATTTTCTGTTTTAAAAAAACTTTACAAAAGAAATTTTTTTAAAAATCAGGAAATAATTAGTCTGAACATGAGGAAAAAATTCAAAGTGTGAAACTGATTGGATTTATACTATCAGTGAGTTTCTGTAAAGAACACAGAGAAGATCCTATTTATTTCAGGCATCTAAAACTAGACTAAACAAACCACAAATATATTACCAGAAACAAACTTTATACAATAGTAACATCAATAGTAACATCAGTTTTCTTCCGCTGACATTTAGAAATTAATAAAACTAAGCAGAGTTCTGCGGTAAGTTGCTCACTGTTCAGTTCTCTCCAAGGCTGACACTGGAGCTGCAAATTTATTTTATGACTTGTGCTATATTATGGGAGGGAGGGGGGGAGGGAGGTGGATGGATGGATGGATGTCCAAAGTGCACTAGAAAGTGGTACAAAACAAACAAGGACTTCAGTGGTACAAGGCTAGGTCCTAATTTTTAAATCAAATATCATCAGAAAACAAGCCCACTCTTATGTGTCTTGATAGTCTACCTATGTATAGATACTGACATATGGGAGGTTTATTTTCCTAATAATCTAGATACTTAGGTAATATAGATTTTGAAAGTGGGTTTAATTCATAAAATAGTATATATTTTTGCCATTTTGCTATGAGTATCATGGGACACTTATGATATGCTGCAAGACTTTTGCTTTCATGTAAAACAACATTGCTGTACGTATGTTCAATTTCTTCTTACGCTGATCAAATTTATTCACATCACATAAAAATATGACACTATGGAGAATAGAAATAATTTTAAATGGACTGATGATTTCTAGCACAATATTTTCTAAAACTTACATTCAGTTCACACAGTTTTGGTTTGGAACAATATAGAAAAAATTAAGATAAAGGTGACACTTTTATTTCTATGTATCAGAATGTATTTTTAGTAATAAATATTTCTATCCTCTGGTTTTATAGGGGATGTAAAATAAAAATAAAACAAAAGTTTGTCTCAGAAATACTCATTCTAGAATGTGTATTGGATGAGATACTGTAGGCTGAGAAGGACTGAGTCAAATTTAGCTAGATGGGGCAGAATCAGAAAATATTCCTAATAAAAATGATGAAACTGTCAGTCACAGCTTGTTCACTTAGACATTCATAGAATCATAGAATGTCTGGGCTGGAAGGGACCTCCAAAAGTCATCCAGTCCAACCCCCCCCCATAAGCGGGGACATCTCTAACTAGATCAAGCTACTCAGACCTTCATCCAGCCTGATCTTGAATGTCTCCAGGGATGGGGCCTCCACCACCTCTTTGGGCAACCCATTCCAGGGATCTACCACCCTCATATTGAAGAACTTTTTCCTAACATCTAACCTAAATCTACCCCTTTCTAGCTTAAGCCCATTAGCCCTCGTCCTGTCACTACAAACCCTTGTGAACAGTCCCTCCCCTGCTTTCTTGTAGGCCCCTCTCAGGTACTGGAAGGTCACTATAAGGTCCCCGTGGAGCCTCCTCTTTTCCAGGCTGAACAACTTTGGTTATATCATGTTGACTAAATTAGCTCTTCTTTTGCCAATTTCCCTATCCTTCCTCTTCTAACTGTAACTTAAATAAGCATCTTGAAAACTTACAAATCTTTCAGTTCTCTTGTGCAGAAGAATAAAAATCCTGAGAGGTTCAGAACACATAAATTCTGACTACCAGAGACAAATCAGACAATACAAATGAAAACATGAACACCATCACCATGGTTAGGGAGAAGAACAGGAAAAAAAAAAAAAAAAAAAAAAAAAAAAACTGGAAAAAAAAAAAAAAAAAAAAAAAAAAAAGCTGGAAAAGAATATAAAATGCATACAGGAAGAAAACCAAACATGTAAAGGAAGAATTACAATGAAGGAACAATATACAGAAAAATAAGAAAAAATAAGCTTGATATGCATCTCTTCTACTAATGATGAAAAATGTATTTGAATATATTAGATGAAATGCAATTGTGGTGTTTTACCCTTATGCTTTTATTAAGATAAACCCACTTAATGATGTTGCCTTTTATAGTTGTGGCATAAATTACCTCACTGACCATATTTTATAAATAGGCTTATGCTGAAAAACAAACAAACAAACAAACAAACCCATATAGCTAAATGTTTGTGTGTGTTATGTGCAAGTTACATATCAAAAATCCATTTTAGCACACCAAAATGCATATTATTTTATGGGTTCAAATTAGCATTTGCATTTCTGTCAAGTGCCCATTAAGCTGGAAGTTAAATGTTAATTAAACTTCCACTTTCTTCTACCAAGTATCCTTCAACTCACAAGTAAAGAGCAATGGAACTTTTTTGAGATTAAGAAGCCAAAGACCTACAAGTATTTTATAAATAGCTTACACTTCCATTGGATTTTTTTTCCTGTTTTTCTAGTTTTAGTAAGTCAAGTACTCTTTGGTCTTTACAGTAATTTCTATATATGCATTTTAGAAAGCTGAACAGACACACAAAAGAATTATCACCCTTGGTTTTTATGTATTCAGAAGAATTCCTTAAATATAAATTTATTCAGGTTAATGTTTTGCATCTTCCACAGATATATCCACATGTTCATAATATCACTGAAAAACTCTAATTGGAAAGACCTCAGGAGGTCTCTAGTATAACTCTTGAGGTCAGACCATATTGGTTAGGCCATGATCCAGTCATGTTTTCAGCCCCCAAAGCACGAGACTGAACAACTTCCCAGGGCAGCGCATTACACTGCTTGGGTGTCCAGAGAACAGTCTGAACCTCAATGTACAGCTGCTATCTTTGTCCTGTAGTGATCCTCACTGGAAGACCATGGTGCATTAAGGAGTTAGTTATCCACAGTACAGTTAACCTGAGTACACCCAGGCCTATGCTGTGTGCCAGTAATTAAAATCACAGCACTTGCACAGCTTTGACTTTGTCTGAAACAGCAACAAGAAGCTCTCATGAGATCATCTTGTCTGTTTTAACTGTAGAAAAACAACTGCAGAGTTGTTCCCTTGTAAGAAAATCCTACCACAGAATCACAGAATCATAGTATTGTTTTGACTGGAAGAAACCTTTAAAGGACAGAGCTCAGAGGACTGTGATCAGCAATACAGTGTCTAGTTGGAGACTTGGGCGGAGACTAGGCTGGAGACTTGCATGGAGAGGAACCTAATGAAGTTCAACAAAGGCAACTATTTCAAGACCAGTTTAACAAAAGATTAATCTAATAAAACTGGTTTGAACAAGTACTGAATCACCATCACTGGAGTCAGTGAGCATTTTAACAGTCATTTAAAAGAGTATTAGTTCCATCGTTGTGGTGAGGAAAAAATATGCTAGCTTATCCTCCTGTTAGCTTCCTACTACAGAAAGATAATGTTCTAACCAAAGAAGACAACAGTATCAGAAAACTTTGCTCTAATAAGAATGGGTGTAACTCCACCAATTTAGCCAACAAGACTAAGCTAGGCCTCCTATGTGGTGCAGGGAGAGAAAAGGCACTTTCAGAGGAAGTGTCATACATGTAAGATGAACTTCTGTTCTTGCTCTTTCCCATAATGACAGGAGCCTGAACAATGAATTTACACTCAGCAATAAAGTTTCAGATAGTGGAAGTCGGATGAGATGGATCTACTGTATTATCTAACCTTGTAAGATTCAATCACACTGTTGTTCTATTCACAGATAAGTAGCTTCTTGGTTTTCATTCTCTTGCCTTTTTTGTTGTTTGAAAACCTAGTATTATTACCTCCAGTATCAGTACAACACGAGATAGAAAGCTTCAGAAAAATAGAAAATTTCTTTCTGATTCTTCTTCAACAGGAAATATTAGAACTGTTTTTAACTCAAAACCCAACAAATATTGGGACCATCTAATTCTTTCTTTTTGCTTAAAAATGAAGAAAAGAAACTAATTTCACAGAAGTTTGAAAATACTGTAAAAAGCAGAGTGGCTTAGTGGAAGTATTAGTTTTACAAAGAAGTGTTTTTGCTTTGGGCTTAGAAGATTAAAGTATTTCCAGGAATAAAAAATTCAACTTTATTTGTATTTTTTAATTTAAGCATTTATGGGTTTATTTCATCTTTTCTTTTTTTTTTTTAATTTTTTTTTTCCTACTTATTAAATGTTTCTCTTTCTGATCTTTTTGAATTGGTCCAGGAGTTACATAAATGTATCAGCTGATAAAGAATGTAAGTCTATTACTCTATGTCCATCTATGTCTGCTGGCAACATGGTGACAAATGGACAGGAATTTAGTCTCTGAAAGTTCAATAAGCTGGTATTGTCCTGACATTGCAAACTGTTTACCACAAAAATCCTCTACATCTATCACCCGGACCCAGACTTTGCCTGATTCCCATTCTACTGACATTGAAACCTGAAGCCCTTTGTGAGTCATTTATCACACTTATTAAAATGTTCCATTGTGGATTAGCATAGCAATTCACTATGACTTCAGAATGCTGCCCAAGGGCTATTCTATGCAGGAAATTCTAATGCTTTATTGAAACAGTGGTTTGGTCTTAATAAATGATCCTTTGCAAAGGTACCATGCCTTCAATTGTGAGAAATGATGCTGGCATTTCAAAGCTGGCATCAGTGCCCAATATTATACAAATCCCCTACTTATTACTGCATTTAAATCTGGCCTAAATACTTCACACAATATTTTAACAAGTATATGTCAATTGGATTATACAGAAAACTGGAAGTAAGGAATGGCTTTCCACTTACTAAACTACAAACAGGAGTCCAGTCGTTTGGAACATAAGATAAATGATATAAATATTACTTAAAGGGATATTCTTTCCTCACTAAAAGCTGACATAATCAAAAGCCTTTTCAAGATTATTTTCCTAAAAAGATTAATCTTTTTCTTCCCAAATCCAAAAACTCACTGGGAGCAAAGTAAGCCCATGAAAGAAGTTCTGAATCACGCCTTAAGTGCCAGATTTACTTTACAAAAGGTATTGTATTGAAGTAACTATAGATCTGTCTTTGACAAGGGAAGATTAATATTTAAATGTCTGTGCTATCTAAAATATGCTGTACATGATCAACCTTTATATATGTGAAGCATGTATAAAATGTGTATTCATTCAGCACAATGACTTTATTTGTATATTTACCTGCATGACACCTGTTCCTTTTTGCAGACTAAGTCTCTGATACTGTTTATTGACACTGCTTGTGGGAAGTGTTCAAAAGAAGTTGTGAACCTTTAAATTATTATTCCTATATATATAATAACTTTATTTAGAAAGGTACTTCAGCAGTCAGTGTTGGCCCCAGATTTTTGTTCTGCCAGTCTTTCATTGCATCCGTGACTGAGCCACCTAAATATAGAATTTCAAGACCACTTACATAACTTCCAAGTTCTACACAACAATCACACTTGTGTCCTACTCTTCTCATTTTAAAAATGAGATTCGTAGCACTTCTCTGTTTCACAAGAGTGTTTCAAAAGTAAACACTGTAAATGTTCTAAGGGTCTCAAAAGGTAAGAATGTAAGAATGTTCTAAGGGTCTCTATATGCAAGTATAAAAAACACCTCAGATCGACAGGTTCATAGTAACTTAAATGAGATTGCAATCATTTAACCTCCTTCAAAAACATGTGGGAAAAAATATTCATCATTGTCCCCCTTTATCACCAGTACTTTGTAAAAGTGAAGAACATGGAATAAGCCACTGCAGTGTGTTCACTGGGAAGAGTTCACTGGGTAGAATTTTCATACACAAATGGCAATAATTCAGTGACTGAAAACCAGAATTCATATCCTCCATAAAGACACTCTACATAATTAATGTAGAAATACATACAATCAAAAAAGATGAATATTATCTCTTATAATCAATATATATTATGTATGGCTATATAGTCATAAATATATCTATTTTGCGGGTAGTTTACTTTTCTATGTTGACTTATTAATGGAAAATACTATTTTGCTCAATCAGAGCAAAAATACGTATTTGTGCAATGAAAATATGCCATTTACTACACTGAAAAGGTAGAATAAGACAAACTACTGTTAGTTCCTAGATGCCTGTGTCTATGTCCTGGCATCTGTTTAAAACCATGGTTGTTTAAGGTGAGTGAATTTAAAAAGCCTAGTAAGCAAGACTATGAATATTATAAATAACATTACATTTATATAGCACAAATGAGAAGTGAAGAAATAAGAAGACTAAACTTCAGTCTTTCTCCTATACTATGGCTGTTTTTCTGAACTTTTATGAAAATGTGTAATTTTTTAAAGTTACCTTAAAAAAATAACTGAAGTTGTCTATATAGCAAAAATGTGATCCATTTCCCACTGGAGCAAATAGGAAGACTCTGCTTTCCTCAGCTTGCCTGCAACCAGGATTGAAACACTGGCATTGCACACAAATGAACTGTGCCGTAGGATTTCCACTGGAGTGAATGAAGCAGTTCATGGGCTGTAACTACAAAGGAAAGCACTTGCTTTAACTAAAAAGTGCGTCAGATACTAGGCTTTTCTCCAAATGTCACAAAAGAGGACATACAGTAAGTATAAGTAATAAAAATCCAATAACTGCATCACAACAGTAGTATTTGAGAAAATATGCACATATTTGTTATCATATGTATTATATGAGGAAAAAAATTTGCATTTTTTTAATTGAAGTGCTGGGGTTTAAACCCCCAGCCCTGAATGAGGGTTGGCATATGGATTACGTCCACAACCAGTCAAGAAATACTCTCTTGATTGTATTTTATCAGGGCCTGGCCAGCCTTTGGTGGGAACTGATTAGGAGATCCCCCCCAGGTGCCCCTGCCTTCCACATTAACTTGGTGGTGGGTCATGAAGCCACCTCTATAAGAACTGACTCTGCCCGCAGTGGGGTTGGAAGGTCTGCTTAGATAGTGTTTGAGTGTGTTGTATGGGGATTACGGCTATCGAAAGGATGCTCTGACTCTTTGTGAGAAGTGGAGTTCCCAGGATAGCAGAGACAAAACATGAAGCTGTCTCTGAGTCCATGCTATGTGTTCTGCCAATGACTAGGCCCAACAGAAATGATACAGCTAGCAGAAAGACAAAACAATAAGTAGACTGTATTGTAAACAAGAAAGTCATGACATAAATGGCCACTGGGGGTACAAACAAGTCAACCAGTTCATATATAATTGACACCACCCCCAACAATTCCACAAAAGATGATTCAACCCACAACAGGTGGTACAAACAAAGAACCAAGGTTTCCCATAGATGGCAAGGGAAACAGCCAGATCAAAAAGTTAAACAGATACGATAAATATGCCCACATGGCGACTCTCGCCTAATCAGCCCACATTCACAAAGGTCTAAATGGACCCAGGCCCAGCTCCAGGGAGAGTCAGGAGGTCTGCCCTGAACCAGGAAGCTCTGGGGAGTGCACTCCACAGACAGAAACTCCTGACTCCCTGCAAGTGGTCCCAGCTTTTATCCCCAAGCAGACACCTGACCTTTGTCAACTCAGTGTGGGACCCCTGGGGCTCATTTCCCTTATGGCTCTCCCTGCAGGGCCGGCCGCACCCTGGGGGGAAGCTATAAGGCAAACTCACCACCTCTGTATGAAGGGCTGGGGGAATCACCCATATGTCAACCTTAATTTGGGGGCTTGGGGTTCAAACCCCAGCATTTCACTATGCGACTGGGTTTGTGGCCTGGCTGATACCATAATGCCTGTGGCTTGGTTCCTTGCCTGGCTTGCTCTCTCCTTCATGTCCACTGTGGTGGGTGAGTGCATTGACTTGTTCCTCCCTCTGGTTGTCTGGCACTTTGGATTTCTGGTGTGTGATGTGGGAGTGGAGGGAGGGGTTTGGATGCTGGTCTGCCTGTTAATGATAATATCATTCTGTGTTGGGCAAGTTGTCAGCAGAAGGTTTATACAGACACCATTTCTGAAGGTGAGTGACTAGGCCAGCAGGAGAATTTCTACTGCCATGTATGTACTTAAACTCCTATGTAAGATATGAGGAGTTCTGAAGTTGCAGCTTGGGCACAGAGAAAAGCTTTGTACACAGTGGCTTTTCAAAACCAAACATTTGCCTTAGCTTTGCACAAGAAGAGTAAGAAATGGCAATAATAGCAAAACTGCTGTTGAAAGCATATCAAACACATTAATTTTGTATCTCTTTAGATATTTCTGCTCTACACATGATTTTCAATACTGTTTGAATTATTATTGTGAAAACATATTTTATTTTTATTCTGAATGTACTTTTTTTTTTTTTTTTTTTAATTTGTGTTTTGAATTTAAATACCAAGTAATGAGAAAGCTCTATGAGGTACTGTTGTGAATAAGAGATGATACCTTCTCATGTATGCTTTCCCAGTTTTACCAGTGTTCAGGAATACTGAACATTAACTGCTCTACTTGGATCAGATCAATGGTCTGTCTTGCAGACAGTAGGATACTATATTTCAGACAATGACAAGAGGTGCTATTTAGGAAAAGCAGTTAAACCTAGTCATTTTCTGTAGCTCATTCTCCATGGTGTCCTTCAGATGTTGTATCAGAGCTCTTAGTGAGTTATTTTCTATACCTAATCTTTTGAGTATAGGTCAATAGACTTATCCACCAGTTCCTTTAGTCTTTCTAAACCTGCCAATAAACTTGTTTTCCACAACATGTGGTAGAATCAGGTTCCAAAATTCACTGCTATGTGTGGAAAAAAATACTTTACCTCTTATAAAGGCAAAAGGAAGGAGTCAAACAGTATTTCAGATAAAGAGTTTGGCTACAGGATAGACAGAAAATTCCAGGCTGGACAAATTATCACTGTTAAGTGCTAAAAACAGACTTACTAGCTATGCTAAAGTACTCTGTTGCTAAAATACTCTACCTGTCTTCATCTTTTTCAACTAACTTTACTTTTATTTGTTTCCCTCATTCAGGTACTTGATTTCAAGGTCAGGAACTGATATGTCTGTGATTAGAACACTTCACACTTAACGTATAACTGCATATTACTGCTACTAGCTATGCAGAGAGACAATCCTTTCTGATGTTAATACAAGCCTAGGGAGTTGTTTTCCTCTATAATTTCACTCTGGGTTATATCTGACCTTGTTATTGGTGTTTCATTTTATCTTTGCAGATCCTTTATACTTTTTTCAGTGCTGACTGTTCATAATTTGGTACCCTCCTGTGAAAAAGCTTAACTGATTACCATTTTTTTCTTTTATTTGTCTGTTTTAAATTAAGCTTTTTTAAAGCAGGCTAGTTATGGTTCCATTGGAAAGTAAAAGGCCGGGACAGGTGGCCCTAAACAGACCAGTGGGATATTCCATCCCATATCCATCATATTCAGTATAAAGCTGAAGGATCACGAGGGTCAAGTTCTCTTTTGGTTCTTGTTCAACAGCCAGCATACAAGGAGAGTTCCGTCCATCCTATCTTTGATCCTGAGCCCTGTGTTCCTGGACCCCGTTCCAGAACCCAGCTCCTGGACCCAGTTGCCATCTGCCGCTGAGTCCAGTCTGGGACTTTCCCCAGGGCTGCTCCCCAGCAATGGGGGACGGTGACATATTGCCATTGGGGGGAGCTGGGTCCCATACTGGTTTTGTATATATTTGCATATATTTTCAATTTTATCATTTTTATTATTATTTTCATTAAAGCTGTTTAAGTTTTCCAATCTCTAAATCTCTAACCCTTATTCCTACTCTTCCCCTTTTTGGGGGAGAGGGGTTAACAGAGAGCACCTGTTACAGGTCTGGGGGCAGCCCTGATCCTAAACCATGACACCCCCTCCTGATTTTTTCATTTCCCTTCAATACATCCTGAACACACATTTCTCTCTTTTTGGAAAATACAGAACTGTGTGGGAGATGAGATGACCCAAGCCCCTGTTTTTTTCTAGACTGAAAGCACAGAATCACTGCAAAGTTCTGCAGCGTTCTTGCACAGCTCTGGGACCGAGGCTTGTTCTGAAAAGGCTGCTCTGATGAAATCACATTT
>NW_008584768.1:602-20003 GCF_000691845.1 Merops nubicus | reverse complement strand
GCAGGGAAGTCCTTCGCGTTTTTGGTGTAAAAAAGGGGGCGCTGGAGTGGGCAAGGGGTATTTGGGGTTAGGAAAGGAAGTTTATGAGTGCGGTAGTGGGTCCAGGTCAGCCCCTTGAGCCCTTCCTCTCCATGTACCCTTACGTTTCCTTCATTTCTCTGCTTTTCCCCACAGATCACCCTTTGTCCTCTTCATCCATCCTTATTCCATGCTCATTGCCTTCCATGCATGCCTTGGACATGAAATGTCCTCCCTTTTCTCTCTGCCTGCAGTCCAACCTTCTTCAGGCAGTCCTGAAGACAACCTAAAGGGATCATGCCGGTCTTCTTCCCCTTTTCACCAGAGACTGAGAGCCTTGCATCTACAGTCTGAGACTTCTGTTTTCCATGCTACACTGAGCTGACAATCCTGACCTGACAAAGTTCAATACTCAGGGACAGAAGGTCTGGAGACATTTGTGGTACACCCATAGAGTCTCTCAATGTGCTGCTAGGGACAAAGTCCTTCCATGCTATAGGCACCTGATGATGTATTCCAGGGTTGTTTGCTGTTTCATGTCCGAACAGACCATCATGGTCTCTTAAGCTTTCCTTCTTCAGTCAGAAACTAGTAGTCCTGGATGTATGTAGCCTGTGTCCTTGCAAGTGTCCCAGGCCACCTCAGCTGCCCCGTTTCTTCCATGCACAGTTGCCAGAGAGCTTGCAGTTTTTCCAAGAGCAAAATGAATTTTCCGTGCCTTTTCTCTGACTTTCACTCAGGTCTAAGTGCTCTGTGGGGTAATGTTCCCCTAATTTTCTGAGACACCCTTCCCTGCTACTCTCATTTTAACCTTGCTCACACCTGCAGGCCTAAGAAAGGCACCAGCTGTGTCAGCTGACTTTGTAGTCATCCACAATCATTTCTGTATGTTCTGTTGACATTTGATTTTTTTTTTTGGCTACAAGCATTTTTCTGCATCTGTCAGGAGCTAGGGGGATTCCTGAGACCCCATTCAAGCTCTGTGTGTCCTTGGGGCATGTTTTGCCCAACTCTAATCCTATCCAACAAATCCCAATACAACAGGATCAAGGGAAGCTCACTGTGGTCAGACATGTCTGAGGCAAGGAGAGTCAGAGCGGGGTCATGGACCTTGCCTTGACATCTGCTGTGCCCAGACCAAATGATACTTCCTCTTTTTCCAGTGGCCAGTAGTAAGCTCACCCCTTCTAGGAACAAGCTTATGGTGACTTGTAACACCATGGTATCCTCTGCTGCAAGGATCTCTGTGCATTCAGTGTGCATTTCAGTTCCAAAAAACAAGCTTGGCTGTTCAGCTGGGAGGCAGCAGTCACAACACACATGGTTCCAACTCCTCTTCCTGCTCTGCACACCCCACCAAGGTGCCTTACTGAAGGTAACTTTCTCTCCTGGCAATGTCAGGAAGCTTAAAGGCAATGATGGCCTACAGCAATACAAGATTTACGGTGAGATGCAGAGGGAGGAGAGTTTGGGTGTGGTGCAGAGCAGAACCTAGGGATCATACAAAACTTCATAAGCAAAATTGGGGGGAATAGATGTAGAAAGGGGAAAGGGAGGGATTGGGGAGGAACAAACATGGGAAAACAGAAAGAAAATGGAGAAAAGTGTTCATTGGTGTGGAAGCAGTGGTAGGTTTGCTTGTCTGCCTGAGCATCTTGTTCCATCACTGTGCTATACGCTTATTAAGTCACATTTCTTTGGTGCAGTTGTACATTCTGACCCTGTGTTTTTGACCACCAGACAAACTGAACCAGCTGCTCTGTAGTACAGGAGATCTTGATGCCCAATATGGAAAAGCCATGTAGGTCCCCATGAGGGACCTGAGGGTCTGGATGCTGGCTGCCAAAGACCTCGGCTAAGTTTTGTAGGTGTACACACACATGCGTAGATAGTTGACAGTCTCCCAGGTGGACCAGCCAGTGCACAGGACAGGCAAGAAGACCCTGGGCAAGGCTTCCCCAGGTATCTTTCTGCAGAACAAGGTATGGGCAATGCCCTGCTTCTTACAGTTCACCAGACTCAGCTACCTCTAAGGTAAAACCCCTTCAACCATGGCTTAAATCGACAGTCTGCTGCCTGAGTTGTTTGCCATGTGGTGTGTTCTGATTTTTTTGATGACTGCAAGTAAGTGTGCAATTGGGGTATCCATTTTAGAGGTCTGTGGCATGTTACTTTAATGTCTGGTCTTGGGATGGGCAAATGTGAGGGCAAGATTGTGAGCCTCTATCTAATAAGAAACCTATTCCCAACCTGAAACAAAGAAGAGCCAAGTCCTTAGCATTGGAAAAGTATATGTTTGTATGTCAGAAAAAAAGAGGGCTGTTGCCTCTGAGGAATCCCAGCGAGTCTGTGAAGTGGGGCATTGCGCAGCTTATGCGCCTCCTTGGGAATGTGGCAAAAGAGGCCAAATGATCAGGATAGCCCTTCCACCAGCTTAGAGGTGAGTAATAGCCTAAGAAGCTTTTTCTTCCATTGCTAATGATTTTCATGTACTGCTAAATTTTATAATTTTTTTCAGCTCTTTGTGTACTTCCTTGTATATTCAATCACAGGGCTGAGATTTGGCTAGGAACTGTTTCTAGCTGGATGAAGACCCACAAGGTAAGGATGTGGCAGTGGTGGAGGGGTGTGCTCACATTGCACAGCACACCCCTGTATCAGCCTTGCAACCAGCTTCACAGAGACCCTGCTTCTCATGAGCCACTAAGCCAAATTATCCCAGTTGGGCAATGGAGCTCACTGGCTGCAGTCCTCTACCAACCTCAGAAGTGACGCTCTGCTGGGATCTGAGCCAGGGGGTCAGGTCGAGAGCAGTGTTGCTCCTGCTTCTTCTGGGCATCATCCAGTAATGCCTTTGCATCCTGCAAGTGGGAGCAGGACTCACTCTCTTGGAGTTTTGCCTGATCTCAGATCTGCAAAGCCCAGACTTGCACTGGAAAACTGAAACTGAAAAAAAGAAGGCAATAATTTATTTTTTGGAGTTGCATTGTCAGTATTCCTGCTTTCTTCTACAGGCACTGCCTAAAATTGCCTACAGCTTTCCAGTTTCCACAGGGCTAGAGTTGTGTTGGACGTCAGTCATAACAGATGATCTGCTTTAGGCTATACTTTGGAATTAAGTATCACCAGAGTAGTCCTATTTTCCAGAAAGGTTGGAGGAAAACAGGCTATTTCTCCCATGCTACCATAGGACGTCTTCTGTGACAGTAGGAAACCATTTGCTGGCAATGAGCAAAAGTGACATGCCTTCCTTTAGCCTGGAGAGGAGATTACTTTGTGGGAGGGAGATAGAAGGAAGCTTTGGTATATGGGGATGATGTCCTTGGCTACTGCAAGAGCTGTCCTAAGAGGGAGAACACTGCAACAAATGAAGTCCTGCCTGTTTCAAACCCAGCAGATGTACTGCTCTGAATATACTACATCGTAACCCCCAAAACAGGTCCCTGCAGAGCCTGGCTCTGAAACTGGAAGCGCACAGGCCCTGCTCTCCCAGGAAAGGAGCCAGCCTTGAATGCAGTTGCTGATTCTCATTCTCACTTAAAACCCTCTCAGGAGAGACTGGAAACTTAGGGCTACCAGCTTTGCTTTAAGCTCCTAATTAAAACATAGTGCTACCTCTTGTTCCTTACAGAATCCACTTCTAAAAAAGAAAAAATCCAGGCCCTGCTCCTCCAGGAAATGACATGCTAGCCATGAATGCATTTGCTGGTTCTCACTGTCCCCTAAAAAACACACAGCAGTGCTAGGAAAGTTGGGGCTACCAGCTTTGCCTGAAACTCCCCACTAAAACATAGTCGTCTCTGAGTGGCCTAGAACTGTTCCCTGCATCATTCGGCTCTGAAAATGAAAAGTTCTGGTCTCTGCTCTCCCAGGAAAGAGTTTAGCCCTGAACACACTTGCTGATTCTCATTGTCCCCTAAAACACACTCAGCAGAGCCGGGAAATTTCGTGGTACCTACGTTGCTTTAAGCTCCAGACTAAAACATAGTCTTGCTTGCAAGGCCCTGTGGTGTCCAGATCTGAAAATGAAAATTTCCAGGCCCTGCTCTCCCAGGAGAGAGTTTAGCCCTGAATGCATTTCCTGGTTCTCACTGTCCCCAAAAACCCTTGACCTGGGGCAACTGGCCTTGATTGAAGGTCCAGATTGAAACATAATCTCCTCTGAGGATCCTTGGCTGGTTCAAGGCAGAGTCCGGCTCTGCTATGAAAGCTTTCAGTCCTTGCTCTGATAAGAAAGGTGCTAGCCCTAAAAGAATATGCTGGTTCTCACTGTCCCCTAATAGCCTCTCTGCAGCGCTAGGAAACTTGGGCTATCAGCTTTGCTTGAAGGTCCAGACTGAAACAATGTCTCCTTCAATGGGCCTGTGTTCGTTCACATATTAGTTGCAGTGCTTTTCCTTAGAAGGTAGCAAAACCAGTAAAAGACAAACCAAGTTAACAAAACCAAACTTTTAGCACCGATTATCTTCGTTGACATCTAAGAATTTTTGCAGTTTCTGTCATTGATAACATTTACTTAGGGACACTGGTGTAACAACAGTGTACATAACTCGCTGGTCCTGGAAACAGTGCTTACTATCTTCTGTATGCTTTTTCTATTCCCAGTGCCATCTTTTCAGGGACAAAACCTGGGTCATTGCATTCTCTGGTAGCAGCAAAACATACAAAAAGAGATGGCTGACATTACAGGCGCTGAAATATCTTGATAAAGATCAAAGTATGCATGGGTGAAGAGATAATGATGCGAGATAATGATGCAAGCTGTCAAATCATTAAATACTTTGAAACAACGCAGAAAAAAAGGCTGCAGGTAGCCACCAGGGAAACGGAGTGGGAGAATCACAGGATTAAAGAAACAGAATCCATGTAAAAACTACTGAAAGAACTATCAGGGAGTCAAAAGAAAACAAAAACAGGAAAATACATCTAATGCATTAGTAATATTGTATTCTCTTTAATGCTGCTAGAATTTATTTTTATACTCAACGAAGTCTCTTCTATCTGTCTGTAAATCTCTTAAGGGTGTTGTTTTGTGCAAGAGTTCCACCAGACTAAATCCAAAGTAACTACATTGAAATCTGTGGAATTAGTCCATGTATGTAGATGTTACAGTGAGCATATAATCTGACTCTATAGGGGACAATTATGGTTTCCTTTATTTTATAAAATACTCTAATTTACATTTCTACCCACATTTGCCATAAAAAGCTGTGAATTAATTTGACAAAAAAAGCTTCTTTGTTCTTAAGAAATGCTTCTCTGTTCTTATGTAAGAATAAGGTTTATTTCAATATACTGTTTTAAATTGTACAAAACTAAGCTTTTAAAAATCTATGCACTGAGATATCTGATTATAGTTTTTTTACTTAATCAAACAAAACTTATTTTGTCAAATTAGAGGAACTGAGTTACAGCATAGAAGCTACAACCTTTTCACACATTTATATCCACTGAAGTGGGTTACTTTTAACTCTACTGGAATAACATGCTTGTCCGTTTTGGCAGGCATTTACCTTGCTTTCTTAACTGCTTACTATCACCAAGCTTTCATGATAATGCTACTTCTTTTGTAATTCATTACCAATTCGTGTTGCTTTCATGGACTTTAAATAAAATGTCTTTAAAAAATCCCCAAACAACACTTTCTTTTGAAGAAGAGAACTCACACAGAGTAAGTGGCATCCCTCTATTCTGGTAAATTTTATCTTCAGTAATACATAGGCCAGCCATCCAGCTTCTGTGAGAATTGCAGGTAAACATCTGTGGAGGGTTCACATTTACTTTGGCAATTAAAAGAATTATATTGATTAATATAATAATTTTTGGACACTTCCTTCCTGCATCTATTTAGTTGCATCACATTGCTTCTTTTAATAATATTTTACTGCTTTGTTAAATGGAAATTATTTTTGAAGTACAAAGGAGATGAATCAGTATGTTGGATAGTCTTTTTGTTGTTGTATTATATATCTCTACAATGGGAAATGTTAACAGTATCTATAACAGTCATTAGTCCACTCATGGTTTAGGGTCAGGCCACCCCCAGACCTGTAACAGATGCTGTCTGTTAACCCCTCTCCACCCAAAGGGGAAGAGAAAGGGAATAAGAGAGGAAGACATCAATTAGAAAAGTAAAACATCTTTAATGAAAATACTACCACTAATAATAACAACAGTAATATTAATAATATTATTAAATAGAATATATACAAATCCTTATAAACCCAGTACCGAACCCGACTCCCCCTCCCAATGGCAATACGTCACCGTCACCCCGGATACTGTGGAGCAGGCCCTGGGTTAAAGTCCCAGGCTGGACTCAGCCATAAATGGCGACTGGGTCCAGGAGCTGGATTCTGGTACTGGGTTCAGGAACACATGGCTCGGGATCAAAGGCAGAGTGGATGAAGCCCTCCTCAGTTGCCAGCCATTGAAGGAGCAGCAAAAGCGAGGAAGAAAAGGGAAGGAAGACAGAAGGACTTGCCCCTCAGCATCCTTCAGCTTTTATACTGGATATGAGGGATATGGGGTGGAATACCCCATTGGTGAATCTTAGGGTCACTTATGTTGTCTGCTCCTCCCTGCAAGTGCGGCATTCACTCTCTGCCCTCCTCTGTGTGGCACACAAGCTTTAGCAGTGACCTTGGTCTGCACACCAATCCCTGGCAGTAACTCTAAATGAGGAGCGTTATCACTCCTAGAAGCAGACAGTCTGAGAATATATGCTGTTAGTTTCAGAGAGTGAAGTTAATTAAAGAGCTTTAGCTGAAGACTAAAATAATTGAACAGAATTAGCTCTGTTCTAAACCAGGACAAGCCCCAAAGAGAAATTCCTTTAGTATCCCCTTGTCATAAGTTACTTTTAGAACAGAGATGGAAAACAGTTTGCAACAGAAAGACGCCCTTAGAAAGGTTTCTCTCCTCCAAAAGCTGGATCATTTTTTAATCCATATAAAAGCAACACTTGACAATTTGGGTCAATTATTAATGAAGTGTTCAATTTTAAATTCCAGCTTTATAATCCCTATTACGTATTTTCATGTGTCTTTCTGTGCTTGATAATATTTTGACATCTGTAACTCTGCCTCTTCAACCTTTCAAGGCAGGTCACTATATAGATACACTGAATCTCATAACACATATGGAAAAGTAGTATTCACATTTCAAAGACGGAGAAACTGAGGCATGACATGATATATTCAGGGTCATGTAGGAAACATGATGCAAAGTACTGGAAGCTTTGATTTCCAGTCCCACAGTCTTCCTGCAAAAGAGCTGGTAGTCCAAAAGGAATCAGACTCTTGCTTAACCTCCGGAAGGTTTTCCTCTGGCTACACAGAGTAATAGTTATCCATCTATCTTCACTTCACTTCACTTCACTTCACTTCACTTCACTTCACTTCACTTCACTTCACTTCACTTCACTTCACTTCACTTCCAAATATCCCCTGTACTATTTTGAATATAAAACATCCCCTTTTCTTCCTGGTGAGACTGTTAGGTAGAAGACTATCTTTTTTTCAGTGTGTCCTGGTGGGCTAGGATAGGGCTGGTTTTCCCCTGGAGCCGGGCAGGAGCTCCAGCTGGGCACACAGCGGGGCTGGGCTGGGCCGGGAGCAAGGCGGATTCCGGGCCAGGGTGTGGAGCCGAGGGTGCCGTCTGGTGATCTCTGTCCTTGTACCCTTTGTTATATACCGTTATATAGATTGTTACCGCTGTCATTTAGTGTTCCTTTTGCACTGTTGTAGTAATTTCTCCTGATCTTAGCCCACGGGAGGTTTGTATTTTTCTCCCTTTTCTCCTTCCCAGTTGAGGGGGGGGGGGGGGGGGGGGGGGGGGCACAGCGAGAGGGGGTTGGGGAGGGTGGCCAAGTGGCCACGTGGTGCCCGGCTCCTGCCTGGAGCTAAACCACCACAAAATTTCAAAGGGCTTACTTGTAAAACACTTCCTTATGGTGGAACCACTAGTTTATGCTTTTAAAAAAAAATCCTTACTCAGCATGTTTAGAAATTGCAGGGCATTGCACAGAAGAAAGATTTCAGGCTACATTTGCAACAGTCAGAGTGTAAGACTTTTCTCATCTTTTGAGCAATTTCCCTTGTTGCGTTGTTGCGACTCTTTGGCTTGACACTAACTCATTTACCTGTGCCGTCTAAAAATCAAAGAAACTGTACTTCATTATCTCTGTTTGGCAGCTTGTATTTTTAAGAACCCAAGCATAAAATGCACCTTGCGTACTTATCACATGACTAATTACAATCCAACTGCTGTGCACTCACGGAATGCATTTTATTATGTCAATTACAGTCAGTCATTGCCATTAACCACGCAACAATGGCTGAATCCATTAATAGGAGAAATATCAATAGGGAGTGGACTGATAACAGTGTGTGATTGTATCTTCCATTTCACAGCATCATTAAATTTGCCAACACTTACTTCATACCTCTTGTTTCCCTAGAGAGCCTCAACAGTCCGTGGCACAGGACCATCAGTGAATAGAGACAGAGGTTGTACACCAGAAAAACCACCAAGTGCTCCTGTATCATGCATCCATAATAGCACATACACCTTGAACAAAGAAGAACTGAAGCCTCAGCTCCTTCTTCTCTCCGCATAAATATCGAAGGCATGAGCGGGGACCAGATATGTAGCTAGTGAACTAGATATGCATTGCAAAGGTCAGAGCAATTAGCTAGAACTTGAGTTGGTGGGGCTCAGTTGCTGGTGTGCTGGGGGCCTATGGAGGGAGATATGCGTGGGAGGCCAGGTGTAATGCCTGTGACAGGAGAGCAGGGCTGTGTAACTGGGGTCAGAGTGCAGGCTGGTGCAACAGGCTTGAGGAGCATGTCAGGGAGCTGCCAGAGAGACTCTTAACGATGCTGGAGGCACAGCGCTTGTCCGCTACATTCGCAGCAGCTCTAGAGGCAGGCACATCCACGATAGATGTAGACCCAGTAATGGGAAAGCCTACTCATTCAAGTGTGTGCTATGTGTCTGGACAGCACAACCAGTGCTGTGACATTTAAGCATTGAGAAAACAGAGCTACCAGTGAGACTTACCTGTCTTTTGTTACCACGGGTGCAAAGAATAATCTTATTCTAGAACGAAAGTCCTCAAAGAAGCTTTTTAAGGTGTCTAATTCCCATTTAAGCAGAAAATGTCTCAATTTTCTCTATTTCTTCTGCTAGGATTTGATTGTTGTCCACATCTCTGTTTAAATTATCCCATTGCATGGAAATATAGAAAATATTTGTGTCCCAGGGAAGACACACTTACCATGAGTGCAAAACACGTCAAAGGGGTATACTCAAATCCTACCACATGCCATGGCAGCCGATCATAACCACATTAACAGTTAAAGCTGGAGGAAAAAAAAAAAACTGTATAGAGGTCATCATTAAGAGAATGCTCTTATTGCTTAAATTATACTATCACACAAGTACAAATAACACTTTAGTACCCTGGGGTGTATATCATAATAAGTCTACCTCAGGTCAGAATTGGGAACCTGACATTAGTTACAGAGAAAAATATTGGCATAGATTTTTCCACAACATATTTTCTGATCCTCATGTGTGTCAGTGTGGGCGGCACGGAGCAGCACGGAGTCCCCAGGCAGGTGCAAAGAAGGAACTTTATTTACAAAAAACCCGGCCTTTTTATGCCGTTAGTCGACGATTAGTTTACATGCTTTTTCGGCACAACAAACCCACTTTAACCAAACACCAAACACCACGGTGCAAACACACAGCATGCCTCGCCTCCTCTATTCTAGCTGATTCGCTCTCCCAGAGCCCTTCTCTGCTTAGCCTCAGTTACAGGCCAGAGCCCTGATTTTATCAGGCCTTCCTTTACAAAGCTGTACCTATCAGCTACACTCTTGTACTAAAATTCCACTGAGAAGTATCTTGACAACTTCAGGAACAGCAGGCTATTTCTGGGCTTGGAAAAATAATTGTGGTACATTTTCTTGTTACTGAATTTTTGTGTCTTGCTATGGAACAGCTGACCCTTCATCTATAAGCTCACGTGTAGGCAGACAGCAGTTGTCCAGTGACACAGAGTTTGCAGTCAGTAAAAGAAAAGTGTGATCTGTCATGACATTGAAATGTCGATGCTCCCCCTCAAGACTGAATGGGCACATCCTTCTGTGTGACAGGACTGTATTTAGCAAGGGATGAACGCGGGAAACTGAAGAAGCCTAATCTAAACATACCTGTAATTCTGTGAGGCTTGACCATTAAATAATATTTCCGTGGCAATCTGGAAAATGCTAATGCTTTCAGGGTTTGAGGAAGTTGTTATAATGTAAAAACCCATGTCGATTCTTGACTTGGAAGCCTCATAGATGGAGGCAGAAGATGGCTGGCTTTCATGTAACTGTTAGGAAAAAAAAGAGGAAGGAAAAAACAAGGTAAAAGAAAATAAATAGAGGGTGTATAGCAATCTTTATTAATCTCTTCTTTTGAAAATAAGTA
This sequence comes from Merops nubicus, assembly GCF_000691845.1. NCBI lineage: Eukaryota > Metazoa > Chordata > Aves > Coraciiformes > Meropidae > Merops > Merops nubicus. The sequence continues at coordinate 9,503 of NW_008584768.1, read as the reverse complement.
AATAAATGAATAAATAAATTCAGGAAACACACTCAAATGTAGTGTTACCAAGTTTATCCCTAACTTACCTGGTTTATATGGCAGTTTAAGATAAGGGAGTTTAGCATGTGGTATGGATCAGATGCTGACCCAAGCCCTAATCTGATGTGTTTAGAGAGAAGTATTCTTTCTTTCACAGGGAACTATTTTTTGTCAATTATTTCCTGTAAGACTTTTAAATAAAACTATTTTCTCCAACGCTTATCAGGAAAGGATTTAAACAAGAAAACATTGAGGCTGTGCACTCCCATGAAAGTTGCTAGCCCTGAATGCAGTTACTGGATCTCACCATCCCCTAAAACCCTCTGCACAGGTTTTAGGAACAGGTGTAGCTTTGGCTAAACACAATATCCAAATTTTCTTGGTCTGTGCAGATGGTTTTACTTTTGGATTGCAGCTACACCAACAGCCTCTGCAGGCACTCACCTTCAATCCACACCAGTACGGGTTACCCCTGTGAGGAGAACCAAACACCCAGAGACAACTCAGGGAGAGGGTGCCTCTCAAACAGAATCAGAGCGGGAGTCTGAAGCAGATGCAAAGCCTGGCACCCCCGCCCCCTGCCCCACAAAAGGAAACAAAAACAGATGGCCCAGTGTTGGACGATGATGGAGCAGGTCCTTCAACAGCTTGCTGAGAGTCTGATGATCAAAAAGCAGGTCCTTCCAAAGTAAACCTATCCAATGGGGAGTCATCAGACTCTTAGTTGAAGATCAAAAGTTGCCGGTTGCTACTGAAACAATGCATCGATGACAAAACCATGACACCATAACAGAACCTGTACGATATGTGAGGAAACAGTAAGGCTCTAAACTTCAAATGTGACAAATCTGAATATGGGAAAGCAGTTCAGTAGGGAGGTGGTGGCTTATGCTTGTTGCATGCGCTATTGCTCTCCTGGTGTTATTTCTTGAACTGCGTGTCGAACTCTGAGCATTTTTAGAAGAAACATCTCTCAGAGTTAGGGCATACAGGCAAGGAAGGGAGATACTTTTTGACTGGTCTCAGTGTGCATCTTTGTTTTGCAGTTCTAACAGTCCTAGAAGTTATCTGTTCTCACAAATATAAAAAAGCCTTTTCCATTGTCATGGAACAGGGCTGGCAAGCCGACTTTTCAGTTGGTATGGTAATGCCTAAAAAGCCAGGTGTGTGGAGCTGTGACTTTATCAGACAGGGAGTTCAACATTTTTCTAGTAATGAAGGGTTAGTTTCTAATGAAACTTTTTCACAGTATTCTTGGAAAGATTGTGATGAGGGCTTATGCTGCTTGTAAAGACCGTTTATGGAACATGGGATCTACAAAATAGTGGGTTGGATTTGGGTTGACAAGTAGATTGGATGGAACTACATCCTCAAATGGACTTTTTTCTACACAAAAGCATGCAGGATAGGCTGTGATTTCTCCTGCTTCTGCTTGGCTGCTGGCTCTGCCTCAGTGAAATGCTGGAGTTTGAACCCCGAGCCCCGAATTAAGGTTGACATATGGGTGATTCCCACAGCCCTTCATACAGAGGGGGTGAGTTTGCCTTATAGCTTCCCCCCAGGGTGCGGCCGGCCCTGCAGGGAGAGCCATAAGGGAAATGAGCCCCAGGGGTCCCGCATTGAGTTGACAAAGGTCAGGTGTCTGCCTGGGGATAAAAGCTGGGACCACTTGCAGGAAGGGAGGAGTGTCTGTCTGTGAAGTGGATGCACTTCACAGAGCTGCCTGGTTGAGGAAGGACCTCCTGACTCTCCTGGAACTGGGCCACTGTCAGCTTGGACGTTTGTAAATGTGGGCTAGGAGGGTGAGAGCTGCCATGTGGCCACCTTTATCTTATCCGTTCAACATCCTGATCTGGCTGTTTCCTATTCCATATATGGGAAACCTTGGTTCTTTGTTCCACCTATTGTTGGTTGGGTGATGTCTTTGTCGGGATCGTTGGGGGTAATGTCAATTGCATGTGAGCTAATTCACTTGTTTGTACCCCCTGTGATCGTTCATGGAATGTCCTTTTTGTATTCAATACAGTCCACTAATTGGTTCATCTTCCTGCTGGTTGTGTCATTCCTGTTAGGCCTAGTCATTGGCAAAACACTCAGTGGAAGGTAAGTTGGATGGCCTCAAATAACCTGGCTTAATCTAATCCAAAGGAGTCAAAAATACACCATTTTGAACCTGAGAATTCCTTTCAGGAGCTGTAGGAAGTATTTGGGCAGGGATTGTGCAGCTCTTTGCATCCCCAGGAGCTGCAGTTGTTGGTAACCTTGCCTTTGCTTTGTGAACTTGATTGCACTGGATCTTTTCTGCCCTGTCCCAGAGCTGAGAGGAGAGTATCCATTCCTGCGAAGCTCAATATGCAGGAATAGCTGGCTTTTCTTTTGCTGTGGTGCTTTTTTTGTGTGTGTCATTGTTGTTTGGGGTTTTTTTGTTTGTTTCTTCTGAAGCTGCCAGCTGGCCACAGGTGCTATAGAGGACAGACTCTCCAAATCCTTGCTGCAACCAGGGCTCCCCAGCAACCGTGGATCTGGATGATGGTACAGTACTATTAGGGCAATGAGGATGATATATCTTTCTTGATCACTAGTGAACTTTATGCTGTAATGATTAGATGCGTGGCCCTGCTTATTTTCACTGCTCTTAAAACTAGAGGAGAGGAAGCTTCTCTTTCAGACTAAATGCATTCCCTTAATTTTGTTCTGAAAGAAACAATTAAATATGTTTATTCTTTTTCTTGGTGTCTGTGTTCTTTCTGTTGTCTGTGTCAGTGGGCAAAAGAGCTGTACGCCTGCTCCATTCCCCCCACACCTGCAGTCTGCCTCCCCTTGCCACCCCTCTACTTCTGAAAAGAAGTCGGCCACGGGGAGCCACATATCGCTGGGCACAGCGACTGGACTGGTGTCTTCCTTCGCCAAGTGAGGTGTATTTCTTGCCTTACAGTCTCTGTGCCCACCAAACAAATCGGGGATTCAGGCTGCAACAGCCTTTGGACATCCAAGGAAGTTGACAGCTGAATTTCTTCCAGCACTGTCTTTTAGCTGCATTGCGAGCCGTGGGTCTCTTGCAGGCCGAGATATCTTTAAAGGTCTCCAAAGTAAAGAAAGCAAGTGAGGAAGTTTTTGTTTTAGTGGGGGGGAATTAGGCAGGCAGGCAAAGGACGGGAACTCCTCCTGTAGCCTACCACTTGTTGTGTGATGCAGGCAGCAAAGTGCCTGTTGGCAAGAGGTGCAGAGCTCTGCTCCTGTGCAGAGGAAAGATGGAACTTCCAGGGTTCTACGGTCATCTGCTAAGCCCTCTAATAGACCTCCGATGTAAGGTAGCTAACATAAAATAGAAAAAACTTATAAAGCTAACCACTTACGTAAATTAACGGGGGACTGAAAGATTGATTGTCTTACTGATCACTGTGAAGTGTTTAAAGAAAAGCAGATGCTTCTTAGGTCTGCCATCTAAGACAACTAACAACCCTTATCTAGGAGAACAGTCATAAAAGTCAGAATTAACAAGCATCCTGCATTTATTGGTAGAAAAATAGAAAGGAAGTATTGAAAAATAATAAAGACTAACACATACAGAGACAACACAAAGTAACATCTATCACAAACTTATCAACTAATGAGGAAGAGCAGATGTTCACCAAGGACAAGAGCTGACCAAAACTGGCCCAAAGCTATAAACTTGCCAAATCACCACATTCCAGACAAAAGGTGAGAAGTCCATCGTGAGGAGGACATACAGCCTTCCTCCCAGAGACCACCGCCCACGTCTCAAAGACCCCTGCCCACAATGACCACGAAAAACTGCTCCAGCGTAGAAGGACTGATAAGCTAAGTATAATATGAAGCGAGGCTAATTATAATATGAAGCAGGGGTAGGTAGATTTAGGTAATGAATATATATAGTTGTCAATTAAATGTGTAGTGTTTTACTGTATAAATATGAAATAATTTGCCACTTGGGGTATGCACGTTTGGGGTGGAGCGATCCCCCGTGCATCTGCGTGCAATAAACATACCTACTTTATAACCTTTGGGTTATAGAGTCTGTTTCTGCACATCCCCTCAACCCTGCCTCGTAGTTTTCCCTGTTTCAGGTTGGAGGCCTTTGCATGCTGTAGTGTGTGACAAAGTGTGGTGTGAGTGACAAGACCCTACCAGAAGGATGAGGAGAGCAGATTCCTGATGGCAGAGAGTAGTGGAATTAAACAGCATGTCCAGCAGCAGCAGAAGCGATTGTGCCTCTCGGTTCAGGACAGGGGAGGCCACAGCTTGAGCACCGGGCTCAGCTGCGTGCACTGCAGCATGGGAAAGACTTTGAGGGGCGGAGGAGGTCAGAGAATGGGCAGGAAGCTGGGGAGAGGTGTGTCAAACATGACTTATGAAAACTGGCGGAGGGCACTGGTTGGGTTGGTGTGCAGCAGGAGAGGCTGAGGGGAGACAGGAGCCAGCGGCGCATGCACTGTGCTCGGGGACACCACACATGAAATGGCAGGGTAAGCGCAGGATGGAGACTTTGTGTGGGGCTTTTTTTGCCGCTCAAAACCTGGAAGCGCAGCGCGGGAGCATGGCTGTGCAGTTCTGGCAGGACATGTGCGGAGCAGAGTTTTTTTGGTTTGTTTGGTTTTGGTTTTTTTTTTTCCCCTCCCGAAGTTTGTGCCGGTATTTGTGGCTCAGGGCGGCAGCGTTCGAGGCACCACACAGAAAATGGCAGCGCGTGCGTAGAATGGGGGAAGCCGCATTCAAGATGGTGACAGAAGCGCAGCATGGGTTCGCACCACGTACAGGCTGGCGACGCATGCGGACAACAGGAGAAGACGCACTCAAGATGGCGGCAGAAGCGCAATGCCAGGATTCGCCACACATACAATGGCAGCAGATGCGCAGAACAGAGGAAGACACTCAAGATGGCAGCGGAAGCACAGCACTGAGACTGTGTGGGGCTGTTTTGCCACTCAAAACCTAGGATTTCAGCATGGGAGCGCAGAGATGGGGGTGCGGCCGTGCAGTTCTGGGAGGACATGCTCGGAGCGGAGAGATTTTTCCAAAGTCTGTGCCTGTATTTGCGGCACAAGGCGGTGGTTCTTCGGACCGCCACACGGAAGATAGCAGCACATGTGCAAAACAGGGGAAGCAGCACTTCAGATGGCAGCGGAAGCGCATCGCCAAACAGAACAGCAGCGCATGCGCAGAACAGAGGAAGTGGCATTCAAAATAGCAGTGGAAGTGGAATGTCGCTGAGCGCCGCTCACGAGATGGGGGGGCATGTGCAAAACAGGAGAAGCTGCTCTCAAGATGACGGCAGAAGCATAGTACTGAGACTTTGTGCAGGGCTTTTTTTTGTTGCTCAAAACCTGGGATTGCAGCATGGGAGAGCAGATACGTGGGGGAGCCATGCGGTTCTGGCCTTACATGCTGGGACAGGAGCTTTTTTTCCAAAGGTTGTGCCGGTATTTGTGGGGCAGGTCAGCGGTGCTGAGGGATGCCACACAGAAGATGGCGGCGCGCAGTGCCTTGGCTCCGGGAGATGCCGCACACAAGATGGCGACTCATGGGCGGTCCAAGGGATGCCTCACATGAGAATGGCGCATGTGCTGTGAACAAGTATAACATGCAACAAAACTAACAATGTCCCTCTTCCCTTCTCTTTGTCTTCCATTTTTTTTCTCCCACTTTTTCTCCCCTTTTCTCCCTTTCTTCTGCTGCGTTTGGGGCCTCTATTTGGGGCCTTTCTAGTTGAGACTTTATTTAGGGCCTTTTTAATTTGGGCCATTTTCTTTGGGGCCTTTTTCTTTGGGTCTTTTTTTGGGGCCTTTTTTTGGGCCTTTTTTTGAGGACTTTTTGTTTGAGGCCTTTATTTGGGGCCTTTTTCATTTGGGGCCTTTTTCATTTGGGGCCTTTTTCCTTGGGCCTTGATTTGGGGCCTAAACATGATTAACTTTATTAACAGCATCTTTTCCTGCATCATGGAGCAGGTCTGCCTGGCTTTGTGGAGTCATAGGTGGTAGAGTCAGAGTAGGAGTCTAGGCGTCAAATTGTCATGTGCAGGCAACAGTTTTCCCAGTCATCTCAGATGAAGCAGCTCTCAGTAGACTGCTGCGTTTTTGGAGCAGCCATTGGAAGTCTGTGCAGCATTTCTGAATGCAGCGTTGAGCTGCTCTGCCCAGAGTTGTGGAGTCAGAGTTTGCTGGAGTCGACCGTTAAAAGTTCCTGTGTCTGGGCTGTTCAGGCAATGTTTTCTGCAGTCATCTCTGATGGAGCAGGCCTTGGTCATCTGCAGCATTCTCGTAGCAGGCAGTGGATGGCTGTGCAGAGTTTATGCATGCAACATGGAGAGGCTCTGCCAGGGATTGTGTAGTCAGTGATTAAGTGGAATTGCTGTATGATTTTAGACAGTAAATGTCTACGTATCTGGACATTTCAGGCATCGTTTTCTCCAGTTATCTTCATTAGAGCACCATCCAATGGGTGGTTTTGTGGGGGTTTTTTGCCTTCTTTTTTTTTTTTTTTTTTTTTTTTTTTTGCTTTTCCTTTTTGCCTGGTGTTTGTTTTGTTTTGAATTCTTGTTTGTTTGTTTTTCCCCTGGGTTCGGTGTTTTCTTTGTTGGGTGTATTATTTTTTTTTCCCCATATTGCTTTTTGCCTCAGTTCCTGCCCTATGTTGCACTGCATTGTAGAGTGGCTGTGCCTGGTATTGATGAGTCAGAGGTAGGTGAATCACAGTAAGAGTCTAGGCATTAAACGACCATGTGACCGAGCCGTTTAGATAATGGTTTCTCCAGGCTCCTCCACTCCAGTAGATCTTGGCAGGCTGTCCAGCATTTTTGTAGCCATCTCTGGAAGGCTGTGCAGCATTTGAGCAGTGCTTTTGCATGCAGTATGAAGCTGCTGTGCGCAGAGTTGTGGTCTCAGAGGTAGGTGGAATCTCAGTAAGATTCTAGGCATTAAATGCCTGTGTGGCTGAACTTTTTGGAAAACCACCGACTGTCGCCTTGATTGCCACCCATGACCCTGAAGTGTGCATTGAGATGTGTTGCCTGGCGTTGTGGTGTCAGAGGTAGGTGGAGTTGCATTAACTGTCTAGGTGTTAAATGCTGACGTGTCTGGACTGCTCAGGCAATGTTTTCTCCCATCATCTCCAATAGAGCAGCCTTTGGTAATCTTTGTAGGCAGCATTTAGTGGCTCTGCCAGTGTTTGTGTAGCTAGAGCTAAGTGTCATGTCTGTAATAGTCTAGTGTTTAAAATACTGATGTTTGTATTTACCCTACCAGCATATGATCATGATGGTCACCTCAATCCACAGGGTGGTGTAAGATTTGGTCGGAAGAAGAGTATGGTATCATGTTTGTCATTGAATTTGGAGAATAATATACCCCAAAACTTAGCCTAACATTTTGATAAAGTCTGCAGCAGCCTGCCTGAGACATAGTTATCGATCCCAAGAACAGAATGTGGTTCCTTCAGATTCAAAGGTGCAAACAGGCCAGTATCTACAACCACACGGTTCAAAGCGTATCGTGCCGTTCTGTGCGAACCAGGGGAGCCGGATCTGGTAAGGCAAACCACATTATAATGCATATGAGGCAGAAAGGCTGGGAGATTAAACCTACTAAGATCCAAGTAGCTACTGAGGTAGCTTTAATTCCCTCAAGGGGATGTGGCAGTGCCCATCTTGCCATTTAACTCCCAGAAACTGGATTTCCCTGGCTGGCCCTTTTACCTTCTTCCTCTTCATGGCAAAACCAGCTTCCAGCAGGATTTCAATGATCCTTCTACCTTTCTGGTAAACTTCTTCAGCAGTCTTACCCCATACAATGATACAGCCCTGAATTCAGTTGCTGGTTGTGACAGTGCCCTAATACCCTCTCAGCAGAGCCAGGAAACTTGGGGCTACCTGCTTTCCTTTAGGCTCCAGACTGAAAGGTACTGTCTCCAGGCACGTCAGCTGTTCCACGGAGAAAAACGAGCAAAGGAAAGGAGCTCAGATGCTAAAACTGCAACAGAAAATTTTGCTGTTTTTTCTCCTGGAAAACATGTCACAGCTTAGACTTTAAAAGACCACAAGAGGACACTATGGTGCCACTTATCTTCAAAATTTATTTGCATCAAGGAACTTCTGCCTCATTTGTAAAATTACATCTAGCTGTATTTGACACATGGAAGAACCATTTCTACAAAGATACTTTAATCTCATCTTCGGAGTGTGTAAAGTTAACAAGTGCCAGATTCCACCCCCCCCCGGTTAATCAGATTCTGTAATTTCAAATAAAAACTAGATCAAAGTTTTCTCCACCCGTTAAATATTGCAGTACTTTTCAAAGTAGGATTTAAGGTGCTGGAAAAATACTGCTCACTGGTTTGTTGTGTTTTGTTTTGTTGGTTTTTTTCCCTTTTTTTAAGGGATCGATTTTCAATTCAGTTACATTTTTAGCATGAATAGATTTGTCGTGTTCTATTTAATCTTAAAAATGTTTCAGAGAAGAAACTGAGCACAGGCCTAGACAAGGTCCTTTCAGTGTTGAGTTTAACTACAGGAGAACACTCAAGAAAATTAATTCAGCTGGACTTTTCAAAGCTGTATTAAACTATTTTTTCCAAATATTTAGATTCCAGACTAAAGGGACCTTTTGGTTCGTCTGACAAAACCTGTATTAGCTTTAGGTTCAATCTTAGCTATTTTAATCTTTTTTTTCTCAGCAACAGCCCCCAGGGGAACCTGGATTCTGGCTTCCTGGGCTCTGTGCTTTTCTTTCATTGCAGAACTGGAGGAAGAAATGCTTTATGAAAACAGTGAGACCAGATGCTGAGAAAGGTCTTCAGAGAAAAATAGTTACCCATTATATGGAGGAAAGAACCATCCTAATGAAGTTCACAAAATAATTTGGGAAG
>NW_008584768.1:0-261 GCF_000691845.1 Merops nubicus | reverse complement strand
CAGTCTACAAACAGTTCATCTCATATTACTGGACCAAGTTACTGAGAGATTCTAGCTCATCACTGAAGATCTTGGACAACTGTGAAATACAAAAATAGGACAAAAATGCTTCCCATTGCCAAAAATTTGGCTTTTATTTTTTTTTTCTCTGACATAAATTATACAATGAACTTATAAATAAGAAGGCTAATTTTCCCTTTCTCTGGTTTCAAAAGATAAAAACAGGAAAATTATAGAACCAAACATTCACCAGCATCTCAA
>NW_008584767.1:51426-95804 GCF_000691845.1 Merops nubicus | reverse complement strand
AGCTGCCCTGAGGATCTTAAATTCAATACTTCCCTGTCTGGTTTTATGATCTTAAATCCAGGGAGCTGCTCTCATGTCTCAGATTTTTTTCATCCATTTTTTGTGCAACTGCTTATGGCATTAGTAGCTGAAAATGTCTGTACTCTTTGAAAGGGAAGCACAGTTGCTTTTTAAGCCTTCCAAAGAAACAGGAATATTTACCTGTCAGTGTAACAGTGTGGGTGGTATAGGAGAGAAGCCACACAAACATACTGTGTCCCATAATTTTATAAATCTACTTTTTCTAAAAGTTGACTGTATTAACCCTTGTGAATGCATGGGCAGGCCTTTTTCTCTATTGTACTTGTCCATTTTTCCAATTACAGTATTTTTTTCCACAGTGAACTATAGGGAACAGTACAGAATCTCATCTTCTGGTGAGATAGATATCAGAATTTTAGGGGGCAGTTGTGAGGTCACTTCTACTCACGTAAGACAGATCTTTTATCAACATAAGATTACAATCATTTCTATCAAAGCTGAAGATCTAAAGCATTAAGAGAAGGCACCACCAAATTTCCCATCAGACAGGAAGATGGTTCGAAGATAACACCTTAGAGTTAGCCTTATGGTGATCTCCTTTGGATTCTCTGTGTGTTTTAGATGCAAATGATAAACAAGCTGGACAGTTTTCTCTCATGCTTCACCTTTTTGAGGGAGATGTTGCCTTGTGCATTAGTGCACTTGCAGCCACAGTAATTTCTAAATAGGAACAGTGACCTAAACAGGAGATATTTTTTCTCTGAGTGTCATATTTACAGAATCTCACTTTGGAGTTTTGCAGCTGCAAGCAGAGCTGGGGCACTGTCTAATGTTCCCTTTGGGATCAAAGAGCTGTGAAGCTTTGAGAAATGCTGGGAGCTGTAGACTCAGAGATATGATGATGACTCTGCTGCCAATTATACCCTCCTTCTAGCTTCACTATATCCAGTCAATTAGATCTGATTTCATCCCATGGGAGACTACAACTCCCAGCATCAATGAAGGTTTTCTGGGTCTTAGTTTCAGGGAGAAATTCTGTCGTGTTTATTTCCCCCAAAAAAATTTAAACAGGCTGAGTTCTGTCTTCTTAAGTCGTTGCCAGTTAGTTCCTCAAAGGTTTGTGTATGTATGTATGTGTGAGAAAGGAGAAGAAAGTTTGTGAAAGAAATGTAAAACCATGCAGAAATACTTGTATTCTCCATTTTTACATGTATGTCAGCAGCTGAGTGATCTTTCTCCCAGTCCTACAGGGCTTCAGAAAGTTGGATTTTTGCAAGAAGCTCTAGAGAAAGTTAGACACTTTGCATTCCCTGAAACTCAGGAAGGAAAATCAGATTTTACTGAGCCAGACCTGCAAAACAATGTGACTGAATGAACATAAATAATATCTCAGAATAGTGAGGCAAATTTGAGCTCTAAGAAACTCTTATGAAGCAACAGGATGTGCTCCAACTATTACAGTTTGGCAGAGTGGAACTTCAAGTTGGATTGTTCATGTTTTCTGAATGAGAATCCAAATAATGTGCACAAAAAATTGTGATGAGTTACCTTTGTACGTCCTGGGACTTGAATTTAATTAAGGTGTTCAGATACAAGATCTCCATCTACTTGTCGTTTTAGACATGTCAGGATTGCTTAAGTGAGCAATAACCATTTAAGCATGGAGTAAAAACATGGTCGATGAACTGGAAATAAGAATAATTTATGCAGAAAAACCTTGTTCTGCACTTTTCACATAAATAATCCAATTCTGCAAAAGCACCAAAGGAAACCAAGATCATGTTGCCTCAGGTGACCAAAAAAAATGAAATATCTTAACACTGGATATTTTATTGTCACAGAATATTCAGCGACCACTTTTGGTGGGACTGGTGTTAGTCCTCAGACACAGTCTCTGATGTTCTTTGTTGGGACAAATTTGGCACTGTTGAAAAAAAGATTCTCTGGTTCAAAAATGGACAAGTAGTGGATGAACAGAGTGCACATGTCAGTCAGACAGACTAGAGATGCTAGGAGCTGGACTGCTTATCTCTTCTTCCAGGAAGTGTGTGTTGCTCTGTCTTGTTTCCAAGGGTCCTCTACCCTCTGCTGATTATTCTGTGGTGGTATATGTGTTAATGTAGAAGGAGAGTAAAATTCTGGTGCAGTGAGGAAAATAGTAAATCTCAACTCACTACTACCTTGTACTCCAAGCACTCGTTTGAGATATAAAATAGGTACAGAATGTTTTCACATCATTCACAGATGTAAATGCTAGCAGACAGTTAAGAGGAAAAGGTGAATTTGGTCAGTAGATGTTTGTCAGTCATTAAGGAATTCTGGAGGCTGCAAGAAATAAAGAAATTCCTAACAAGAAATTAGGAAAATATCCTCTTCTGTTGAGTGCGTAAGGGTTTGGCTATGCAGTTTGAACTGGTTCACATAAAAATATTTTGCTTTTTAACTAAAATACATTCACACTGGCCTTTGCAACTTTCTCCCCTGTTGTGCTGAATCAGACACTCTGCGATGCACACATTGTGCTGCATACATGCATGAACAGTCTAACTACAAACTGCACTCTGCTAGGCTATATGAAGTCTAGGGTGTAGCTTCAAAATAGCTTCCTAGGAATCAGCCTGCCCTCACTACCAAGGCATTGGTCATTCTCATTCAGTATCACAATGCAAATTAATGGCAATAGTATTGTTATCTCTTGTTTTCAGAGCTGCGTGAGTCTTAGGTATTGAATTTAATGCAGGTCCCAAACACGGTCCAGAGCAGATATTACTGTGACTCGCTGCTTTTCCATGAACTGAATTTTCACAGCAGCAAGCCACTGAGAGATGAGTAGCTCACTTCTAAAATTAGACAGCCAAACTTTTAGGACATCTGTAGTTCAGAAGGAAGCAGCTGTGTGGAAATTAATTTAATACTGCCTCTGGTAAAGCATCACTTTTACAGTTATCTAAACTTCTGACTACTTATGGTCACATTATGATAAATGATACTGATGTACTATAGCTACAGTTGCTACAAAGCAACAGGAATGCTTCTTCCTCCACCCCAGCTCCCTATTAAAGAAGAGAATTAAGCACAGTGGACTACACCTGAAAAATGGCATCATGCAGAGTAAGAGGCACTTAAATGAATATGGTTTGCCTCAAACACATGGAGAAATATAGAACAAATCCCTTATTAAATTTCTGTTGTGGCAAATGAATCCACCCTCAAGCCACTGTCAATGAATGCAAAGGGAAATGGACTACACACAGTCATTAACCTGCTGTGGGAATCACCAAATGCGACTCTCAGTGCTAGAATATCAAAAATGCTGTTGCCCTGTAAAATGAACACCAGGTCAGGGTGAACTCAGTTTCTATTTGCTCGAAAGTTGTTGTCAGGTTGAATTTATGTTGGTGGGCCCAATGTAGGCCAGTTGCCGCTTCCTCTGCAGAGCTCTCATAAAGCTGGTATGAACTCTGCAGTGTGCAGTCTGGCTAGCTCGATGCCAGCGTGGCCAGAAACCCAGGCCTGCCTGGCACCATGGGATGTATTCAAGAGGTACCTCATGGGAGGGTCATGGCCTTCTGTTGTCCTTTGAGGCTTGGGGGAGGGAGGGTGATCTCCAGGGCCTGGGAGGGTCCGGGGGGAAGCAGTGTATTCCCTCTCCTTCCGTGCCACACTCTGGGAAGGAGGCAGGAAGTGGGTGCCAGCCCCGCCCCTGCCCTGCGGCTCCGTGCGATCCGAACCATTCTGAGATCCGGGTTTTGTGTGTCGTGTTTACTTTTGTATTCCTCCCATCTTTGTATATATTTTTACCTCCCTTTTTCATTTTCTGTTCCCTGTTAAACAATATACTTTATTTTTATTTAACTCCCAATCGGTTTTCAAAGTCTCTCTCTCTCGCTGGGGGGAGCACACAGTTCTGTTCCATGTGGGTCCTGCCCTGAACCCCCTTTTACACGGAACCAGGACACCTTCAGAGTCTGAAAGTGGTTAAAACCTGAGCGTATTCAACTAGTGATGTATATATCCAAACAGAAGGTGGGAATGTGTAACAGTTTCAAAATCTTTACTGTTCCCCGCTGAAAAATTTGGATAACAGTGCAGCACTTTTGTACTTTTCTTGTGAAGAGTCACCTGAACCTAATCCTTGGCTAGTGTAGTCTGAGACCAGTAAATCACGGGGGTTGGAATTAGATGACCTTTGAGGTCACTTCCAACTCAAACCATTCTATGATCTACAGGGGAAAGAAAGAGAAGAGGGGACAGGAAAGATAAAGGGAAAGGCACGGGAAGATGGTGCAATCCTCCTGGAAGAAAATGTCCCTGAAAGTTATGTTTAATTTAGTTTAAGATTCTGAGAGGCATTATACAACTTCTTGAGCTGAAGTGCGCAGTCTTTCAAGGTTGATTTAACTGTATGGCTATAATCTAGCTGCTTTAAAAACTTGTATTCAGACACCCAAGAAATATCTAAGTTCTAATTTAGTAATTTTTTAAAACAAGTACATTCAGGGGCTCTTGGACAGATGAAGACATTTCTTTTGAGTGTTTCTTCTCTCATTTTATTATGCTTAAGTATTTTTTAACTTTGATTGGCTTGACCTCAATTGACATCTGGAAAAGAAACCTGATATCAGTGCATAAATCTGTGATAATCATCACATCATTATACAGTATAACCTTTTGAAGAAGGAACTGTAAAGCTATTCTGTCTGTATTGAGAATTCAGCAGAAAGCTATTAATCCTTACTTTTTATAAACAGATTTTAAAATGCCACTTGTAGGAAACAAATGCATCAAGCTAAAGCAAAGCTAAACTATTTTAGATGGGACTTTGATGTGCATTTTGTTAGAGGTCAGCTATCCTGAACATCAGATAAAGGATTATCAATTTGTGATGAAATTTTTTCTGGTGTGATAGACACTAGTTTCTTGAGTGAGAATGTTCTCAGCTGTTCTGTTTTTTTCTGAGCTATCTGGAAATAGGCAGTGTGGTACTGCTCTGAATTCATGGGGAAATGATGTTAACATCCATAGGTGTAAGCTGAGCGAGGGTTTGTGAGAAGCTGTTTATGGATGCACCTCCCTGGTTCTTAACTTATTCTAGTCTAGAAGGAGCCTGAAATGGAAGGTGATAGAGGCTTTCTGACTTCACAAGGTGTGTAACAAGTATTTACAGCCCCTGAAAAGTATAATCAACTTATGCTTTCAATGTGAAAATTATGTTGAAATCTTTACCCACTATTGTCTTTTTCCCTCCACACAACTGTTTCTTTGAGGATATTCCCCCGTTTGCTTAAAATAGGTATGTGTATTATACTAATCAGTCACAGAAAATAGCCACCACTGGGATCTTTAATAGGAGCTTTATGGTGCACTATTTGAAATCATAAGGCCTCAGAATATTCCTCCAGTGACCTACTAATGTGCATCCTGTAGAAAATGTGATGGCTTCTACTTCAGAAGTGTACAAGTATCTTCTCTTTTTGGAAGTATTTACCAAGTGTCTAAATTACGTGCTTTAAATTTGCAACATGTCTGATGTTTTTCTCTCTCACTTGTGCAGACAGGTCTGTAAAATACGTCTCGAAATGGCAGAAAGAACTAGAGCTGAACACTGCATACAACATAGATGAAACTTGCTGAAAAATGGTGTGCAGTAAGGATGGTGTGGTTTTGTGTGCACATATAAACACGTGCATACGATCACCAATACTCACACATAACCTTCTTATCAATGATTGTAGTCCCCCTGTTAATGTTTAATGTTTCCAACTAACATGGTATCCTATATGAAATTCCATCATGAAGTAGTCGAGATGAGCAAGATTTTTGTTTTTAACTTTGAAGTAGAGTGTCAGCTGATAACAGCAAATGCAACATAGAGATCTAAAGGAGAAGTCACTCATCGTGTTTCTTACTTACCAACTGCCTTTAGAGAGGCGTACTTGTTAAGCTCTTTGCCTGGGGGCTGTTGCTCATATGGGTTTGTGATCTGTCCCAGGCTGGGATATGAATGTTGATGTGCCATCTGAGGAAGCAGGGGAGATGTTGGCATGACATTATTCATCTGTGGTGGATCTGTATTAAAGAAAATCAACAAACATTAAATAAAAGCTAAATCAATCTTATGGTTTTAACATCATTATCTAGCACAGATTAGCCAGGCTATGTCATGAGATTTAATGCAAGAAAACACTGTTTACTACAAAGTGGGAGTTTGAGTACAGCAAACTTGTACTTCAGGCAGTCAATGGCATGATTAAAGGTTAATGAATGATTGTAGCAATACATGCTAACTTCTATGTATAAAAGGTCTGAACTAAAAAATAGGTTTTCAAAACAATTGAACACCAACAAAAAGACTGAATTTGCTGTAGCATTAGGATACAAAACAAAACTTGAAGTTTATTCCAAGGTAGCTTGAATACAGGGCAGTAATATCACTCTGTGCAGTTAAATAGCCAGGCTAATTTGAGTTGGCTCAGGCAGGCTGCTGCATATATGCAGTTACACTGCTTGTAATACCAGAAGGAGCTTGGTTATTTGCACAGCATTATGTTGTGTTTTGTAGACGTGGCCCACAGTGCAGAATGGGCAATTTTGCCTCGTGACTATCATTACGTGATTTCTTCAAAGCTCATGCTTTGTCCTTATGCTTTCTCCTTTTCCCTGACAGTAGGTATCACAAAATCATACCAAGATAACATTTCCTGTAGCAGACATACCTAAAAGCAGGAGCTAATTACTGCTGATGTGCTGGTTTATACCAGCACTCACTCCATATCCATTCTGTGGTTGATTTGATCCTTTTTAGTACAGAATACAGCCTTGATATGTTTGTTTCTAAGATACACCATAACATATTAGTTGTTTTTAATGTTTGATTCCAGCCTCTAAAAAGTTTGGTCAGAATTATATGCTGCACTCAACTTGCAAACCTGAATTTCAACAGATTTCAGCGTGGTCAGCGTATCTTTTTTGCTGAGTCTTTCTCCAGACTGTGTATTTTGAGATATTAGGATCTGATAGTCAATCCTAGAACCTTATTGTGGCTTTGAAAATCACAGATGAGTGCATTTTTCTCCTGCAATTAAACCATGGTGCTGAATTGGCGACAGTACAGGAACTCCCACAGCATCAAACATGGGCTGATGATCATGTAGAAAGTAAGCTGGACAGTTAGGGGAAAGGCAGCTTATTGTGATGGAGTGAGTGGACCACCCCCAACTGCTCACAGGATCTGGCAGGAGCCAAACAGCCCTGCAGTTTGGCAGGAATTTAAGGGAATTGAGACACTTGGTTTTCCACAGTTCATTAATGATGCTTCCAATATGAAAAGCAGGAGCTCTGAAGGCAGTTAACAGTTTTACTGCTGGGAGAGAAAAGGAGAGCTAAGGCGTTTTTTTAACTTTTTCCCTCTTCACCATTGCTGCTGCTGCCTGGTGCAGTCTGCTGTTCAGGCTGAGGCTGCTCCTGCCTCTGCAGAGCAGTTGTAATCACATCCTCCTACCACGTACACAGAGAAACAAGTTGTGAGGGCATCTCAAGGCAACTCAAGAAAAATGGTAGGAGTGCTACCATCTAATAACAGTGTGATTCTTCATGCTGTTACTGGTTGTTAATAGGGAACAAACTGTTTGTAAGTAGTAGGTAGAGTTGAATGAGAGATGATTTTCCTAGAGGAGTTTTTCAGTAAGTGTGGGTTTGTTTGGTTGGTTTTTTTCTTTTAACAAACAAATGAAATTTGAAGGTTTGTTTCTGTTTTTATTTTTTTCAAATGTTATATCAGATCAGGATAAATATTTTGTTATGATTTTAAAATTTTGTATGTATATATAAATAAATTGGCTTATTTATTAGAAGAGAAATGTTATTTTGGATTGAAACCCAGAAACTTTTCTGTTCCAGAAATCCCCACAAAGGTATTGGAACAGTTTTTGAATCTTTTTTGATTGATTACCCTGAGAGGGTAGATTTGTTAAGTCAACCCTTTCACAGAAACCATTGCTATTTTAATTAATTGCTATTTTCTAATTAATAAAACCTCTCAGTAAGCTTCTGTTTAGCTATTGTACTAGCATGTCTTGTGTAACTAAGTGGAATGACTCTTCTCTTAGAGCAAGAAATTGTGAAATCCTATTCCATTCTCATTTTATCTCTAGGGCACAGATGAGCAAAGCCTCTTCCTTTAATAGCTGACCACTCTTTTCAAACCATCCATATCTTCCAAATGTCTCTCTTTTATGGTTGCGTGTACAAGTAGACTTGTGAGGAGGAATGCTAGCACAGTCATGTTTTGGTAACAGGGCAGCTGTAAAGATACCAGCATGGGTGGGACCTCTAAAATAAGACAGATGTCAACCTTTTACCACTACATTCACAATTTTTTCTTTCTTTTGAATAGAGCTGAATCAGCACTTTGTAGATGCTACTAATACCAAGTTCCCTTGTGGCAATTCTTATCGTTCAGTGTCAAAACAACATTTCTCTGTGATGAAGGTATTGTGAGGACCAATATTTCTGTGTTCACTCCCAAAGTGACCTGCAGCTCTGGAGACTTGCAAAAACAATGTAAATAAGGTGTAGTTAACCAGGACTGTTTTTCTATCTGTGTATCTTACTTATACCTATCAATTTTCCTGTTGTCTCTTTAAAAAGTAGTGAAGAAAGTTACCCCAGAAATTTACTGGAGAAAATTAATTAAGTGTACTTGTTTTTCATCCAGGTATGCAGACTATGTTGTTCTTAGGTTGCTGAGTTACTAATGTGGCTGGGGTTTGTTTCTCTAAGTGTTTATGAACATGTAAAGAAATATGTTTTCCATGTCCAGATCATCTTTGACTTCTCTTTTGTCTTGTTAAAAGCCCAGAACTCTCCTAGATTATGAATTTCAAGCAAACTGAATGATAGTCATTCTTTCACCGTCGCACTGACTGCACAGTGCCCCTTACTCATACCCAGATGCTTACACAAGAGTAAGTCATCACGTAGAAAACACAGTTCAAATTACTCGTTCAGTTGGCCTTTTGCACAAAGCAAATTAAGCAAAAGGCCAAACGCTGGCAAAGTGCATTGAACTATATTGAAGAAAATTCCTATCTATAAAGAGACTCCCATTGGAATGGACTCCTAGGGCCTGGAAGGAAAATCTCAGCTCGATATATACATCTGTCTAAATCTGAAATCATACTGAATTTGGGTCTGACTGGCTGTAACTGCTGAATGTTGCATTTGTTTGCAAGCTGGCTGAACTGAATGTGATTTGATTCCGTATCTTTGGGTTTCTAGAAAGAAGTGAGCAAATGGGACACTTAGATTGTTTTCTCCACGCATAGTTAATGCAGTGATGATGGTAAAATCACCTGTATTTGGCTGCTATTTAGTTGGTAACTGTAGCAGTGGGGTACTGCAGCCGTGCAGCAGGCATGGTGCTGGGGAGTGTCCGTGGGGAGCCCAGGCTCAGCTGAGAGCAGCCAGGACTCCTGCCTGGGCCTGGCCATGCTCTGGGGCAGCCCACATTCAGAGCTGAGGAAGGTATTGGTTTTGGCAGCATTGTCTTATACTTGTAAATACTGCTTTGGCCTCAGCAACACTGAACAGGGATTCTCTAAGAAAATAAAGAAATTTGTCTACAACCACTTCGCAGGAGCGCAATGTGAAATTTGAGATTTTTCAATGGGAGATTTTGACTTTTTATTTTTGCTGAAATTGGAAAAAATAGTAAATGTTACATTTTGGGGAGCAAATAATAAGCTATTGGATTATACTAAATATTTCTCCCAAAACAAGTGATTGGTTTCAACTGGAAGAAAGTTTAATCAGAAAAATCCCTATTAGCTTTATCACTGGCCTCTTGTGCCACATTAAATCCTTTATACTTATAAATCAGATAGTCTGTGATTAATTTTTGCAAAAAGCTGGCTTCACTGAATGTGGATAACTTTAACCTGAAAGCTGTGGCTGTGCTGATACATTACTTTTGGCAACCTGACACTACCTTGTCTAGCACGGTATTCCATACAACCAGCTGCACTGTGCCACTGCCAATTCCTGTGTTTATTTTTAAAAGATAGAGAATATGAATATCACAAAGAGTCAAACAAGACCTGTTTGTGCTGCAGCTTCTAACGTGAATAGTCAGACCTGATTAGCAATGATGATATTGTAAAAAATCTGCAATATTCACAAGCGATCTTATTTTCTGCTGAAGCAAGGAAATATGATGCCAGGCTGCTTCCTAACCTCCCAAGACTCTGAGCAGTCCATCTGGGCATAGCCTTAGTGGTTTGCTCTCTTGGTCTCTCTTCTTACTACCGGCCCAAAAGGAAGAGTTTGAAAAAGCGTCTGGAGATCGCCACACAAAAGCTAGATGTCTGCTGGGCAGAAAACGAGACATACAGGGGAAAAAAGAAAAACAAAAAAGATCTTCAGATGCTGAAGAATGCTTTTGACTGTTATCCCCTTAAGACGTCTAGCCACAGAAAGGTTTGTGGGAGGCAAATGGAGCAGAAAATAAGAACTGGAAGGAAGCTGCACCAAAACTAGTGTATAGGTAGAGAAAGTGGGGTTAGCATCCCAGCCCCCAGCACTGAGCCTTTGGAAGGGGCAAAAGCATCAGCTTCTGGTCACAGTCCCAGTAGCTGACGAAGACTGATCATTATGTTATCTGTTTATTATCTTCACCTATATCTCAGCCTGTGCAACTGAAACTTGTATCCAGATGTCACAGTTAACAGTTTACTGTCTTTTTCAAGTGAAAAATTCTTTTTCTGAAGGTTTTCCACTCCTCCCCGATTGTGAATTTTTGGGATTGCCTTAGTGCGCAACACAGTGACAACAATCATGTCATTGGCTGTTGTAGTTATGCTGCACTCTATCCAGTTAAGATGGTGTCAGCTAAGTTATGCACTTCATTCAAAAATCAAGGAATAGGCATCTCAGCAATTATTAAATACAAATAAGAAGCCAGTATGGAAACACTTGACACATCATGGTCATATGTATGAATGGTAAGACAAGGCAAAAGCCACCAAATTCTATCTGTTTTCTGCATTGTTTATGGAATATATTGTGCTGCTCACATGGTTTGGTTTTTCTTGTCAAGATGCTGTCAGGGTTATGGCAAATAATCAGGGTTAGAGGAAGGGATGCTAGTAGACTCCTAGCAGTAATAAGCTTGTTCTCTGTTTGAAAACCGACAACCTGCCATGAATATCCCTTAAGCTCAATCACTATTCTCCTCCTCTTCAGCCACAGGAGAGTGAAACCACGCGTTCTGTAGAGTGGCCTGGGGATTCATTCCTTTCTGTAGCAATGAAGTCAAAGATTCGGTGCTTGAAGACATAGAAAATGAAAAAAACTCCATGGGCACAGAGTGGAATCTATTAGTAAATGAGCAGTTAAAGGCAAAAGGAAAGGAATAAATGAGACTGGCAATGCAGTAACAAAACAGGAGAGGATGGGGGAAGGGCAGGAAAGCAGAATGAATTTTGCTGTAAAAGCCACCTGCAGATACACACACAAAAGAAGTGAGAACAAGACAGACAAAAGAAGACTTGGGAAGTCAAGGGGGAAAAAAGGGAAAATTCAGAGCAAAGCACAATAATAACAGCCGAGCATTTTCAGATACTCAAGAGAAAAGGATATACCCTGAACTAACTAAATTTGAAAAGAACAGCTATGAAAACAAGATAAATCTGAGTGATTAAAGAATACCAGTATAAAATTGCTCCCCTCCCATCCATAACTGACACCACCATATATATTTGCCTCTTTGTTCTTGAGGGTATTATAGTCAATTATGATAAGAGCTCCTCCAGTGTTGCAAATCCATACTCACATTCCTACAGGCCTTGCTAACAGAAACTGTAGGTGCTATTTCTGAAAAATCCCAGATATGATGAAAGCTGTGGGAATTTAACATCTTTCCTCTGCATGTAAACACATTCCTTTCAGACCAGTTCCCACCCAGATAATAAGACTGTTCTCTGTTCGTGGGACTGGGCCTCCTGTTGGGGTGAAACTCAAATCCTTGGCCTGTACACTTGCTCTTGCCTCCCTGTAGGTTGTCTCAGTGCAGATGAACCAACCTGCCCTGAGGTTTTGTGTGTGTGCATTTTCCTACAACCACGTAACTCAAGCTTTTTCTCTCTTTATGGGTATTGTATTGCTATTGTCATTGTCTTTTTATTTCAGTTCTCTGCCCCTTCCTTCAGATTTGCATTATATGTTGTGTTTTTAAAGGATATCCACACGCAGAGCATCCTTGCATGCAGGAGCAGACAAGGGTATGTTCTGTAAGAGGCAAAGGGAGGCTGCGTGCCCGTTAGATAACGTGCTGTTTGTGCAGGGAGTGTCTGTGGCCCATCAGCTGAACAGCCACTCTCTGTCAGCACCGGGTGTGCGGCAGGAGCGTGCAGGAGCCCCGTGGTGTTGGCATGAAAAATTGTCTCCGAAAGGTGTGTCCTTATCCCTTGCTCTAGGGGTTATACCCAGAAGAACCAATGCAGGTTATGCCCCAAACCATCTTCTTAAACCCTTAGGTTGGCATTAACTGTCAGAAATATGCATGGCCTTGTTCTCCTCGTACTCATAAAATGATATTTCAGCTCTTGTGAAACTAATGTCACTTTGCAGAAACATTTTCCACAGTGGTAGTACAAGTCCTAAACTGAAAAGTATTCCTATTATCTAATCTTAATTTCTCTGCCTTGCTATTTAACTAATTTTGTATTTTAGCAAGAACAGATGCTCACAATCCTGCTTCTGATGAAATCCCGCTTTCTGATGAAATTCAGTATTTCATATGCTTTTTTCCACTTTTCAAATATTTATCTCTTTTCTGAAGTGAATAACTTTACTCCTTTCAGTCTTTCACCATCTGACAGTCTTTCCAAGCTTTGATTGCTACTGCTGCCATTTCTCAACACTTGTAGTCTTGCAGTGCAGCTTCTGAGATGTGGTTCTACCCTCAGTAGCACATGGGGTTGTGTTATTCTGTATATAATGTTATTGTAAATCATCCCTATATGTCTGTCCCTTATGATGCACAGACTATTTTGTTTTCTCATCAGTGATGCACAAGTCATGTGAGTAGTCATATTTTCCCAAAACGTCACAGCTCTGAGACAATACATATTTTTCATGGCAATTTACACTAGCCAGTTATCTGTTCTGTCTCTGTGCTCTATCACAAGAACATTTTGTAACAGACAACCTACCCATTTAATCACCATCACAGAAAGGATCTGAGATGAGTGGAATGGCATTTCATCCAGGAAAAAAAAAAAAAAGTTTCTGTTTAATGGAAGTGACAGTCTACAGTGTAAATGCCTGTCATCAAACATACTGTATTGTGCTTTCCTCTGTCCTACCAAGCAATTGTAGGAGTTGGTCCCATGCTACACGCTGTACTCTCGATTCTCCGTGGTGCCACGGAATGCGAGTGTCTCTCAGCATACTGAAGTCTAGTGCTGTGTGTTTTCTATTCACTTCCTACATGGTTCACTTCTTGGTCTTCTGCTGTCTTCCCTGGTAGAGGTTGCATGGTCTTTCACATATGGATATCCTTGGTGGATTTCTGCAGAGAAGCTTTCTTCACCAAAATAGAAAAATGCTGGACAGAGGCACATCTTCAGTTATGCTGTCAGATTCTAAAAGGTATTAAATTCTTTATGACAGAATGGTGTTGTGGGCTGTGCTGACAGCATGGAGCATAGGGAAGTGAAGTGTATCCCCTGCTGAAAGCATTTATGAATCAGCAGGGTTCATAGTGCTGACTGACACCAAAATTCCTCTTGGTTCAAGTTGAAAATTGGCAAGAGATAGGATGGCATACTAACTCTTAGCACCTTGTTGATCTAGTTTGAGACACCGGTGAACAAAGTTACTGTGGATGCAGTCTTTATGAGAAAGGTAGGCAGACTCATGAGCTGATATTGGGAGGAATGTCATTCTTACAGACACAGGAAAGAGGGTCAAGGAGCCAGGTCACAAAATCCACAGTGTGCTGCCCTTGGTGCATATCTTAGGAGGAACTGACTTTACTCTGGCAGGAGAGATAAACTGCAGAGACAAATCAGTGAGCTGTGTCAGAGTGCTGTTGTTGCTCAAACAATGCCCCATGCCTGTTTCTAGATGGCAAAATACCAAAGTTTCCTGCCAGTGCAGTGGAATTCTGTGCTGCTGTCAGATGAGGGCAATGCTATCTACAAACACTTAGAAACAGATGGACTCTCCATTCTCAATACTTTCATCTGAAGCGTGGACAAGGACAGCACTAATTCTGCAGTACAAAGCCTCCACCCCTTTGATTTTCTGCCTACATCCTTCAGGCACTTACCTGTGTGAAAGTCAGAGATTATATTTTTTTGAATAATGATTTTAGGTGAGGGGGAGGTGGGGTGTGTGTGAGAAACATGAAGGAAGGAAAATGAGTAGTAATATAGCCAAAGAGGTATGGGGCTCCACTGCCATCTGAGTCCAGCCAGGGGAGTGCACATGATGTTCTATAAAAGGGCCTTTTTTTTTTACTGAAGGTGCTGCTGCCACTTTATGTTTAAATCTCTGGGAATTATTTTATATACAAGAATCTTATGCCTGTGAGCTCTTCTGACCTCTGTGCGACAGATTATAAATTGGAAAACAGATAACTGCATCTTTGTGTATCAGTTAAATTCAAGAGCTGGTGACTGAAGCTTCCCACTGTCTTCTAGATGAAATCTCTGTTGTGAAATGCTGAATCCTGTGTGGTCACAGTGATTTAGGAGATGGGGCCTTCATCATGCTTCAGGTTTGGGCTCCTTGTTTCTGGTTTGACTCCAAGTGTGTAGGAGCAGATTTCTGTGAAATCAATGGGCTGGTTTACTCCCATCCAAGGAGGGTGGGAGTGGGGTATCACTGGGCTTGTGACTAAACTGGCTGGAAACTTCTCTCTTCTGCTTTTCATTTCCCTTGAGTTCCATGCTCCACCGTTGCATTCATATTCTTGTAATATTTTCTGGGCTTTTGCTTTGCAAAAGTGCTACAGCTGGAGATTGGTTTTCCATGTAGACTTTTATTATGTGACACCATAGCTCCTTCTACAAAGGTTATTTTTGTGTCCTCTGAAAGTTTGCTTTTCCTTCATAATTACTCACAACCTGACAGATTTATAATCCTCTGATAGGATTTGTGACACTGTAATCTCCTCTAGAGCAACCCATTGTGCCTTCACAAACAGAGGATTATAACCTTTAAGAAGGCAATAAGCAGATGAACTCTTGAGATATCAAGACCTGGCTTTCATATCAATTTCCAGTGCTTGAGTTGTGGGAGGGCAGGGAGCGGTGCTGTGTTCTCACTCCCACCCACACTGCTGGTTTTCTTCATCTTCTTTTGCCTCAAGTAGTAGAGTTGAGAAATTAATTAAACCCACCAGTTACACACAATGAGCACTGCAAATATCCTTAGCTATGCAAATTAAGAAAAGATAAATTCGGCAAATTTTACTTAAACAACAGAATTTTTTTTCTCCCAGAAGAATGTTCTTTACACGTTCCCATAAGGTATCAGTTGTTTTACAAATCAAACTCTTCTGAACCTTTCACAGAAATAAAAAGAGTCTGCTAAGATGTACCAGCCAGCTCAGATCCTTTGTTTTGCCTGGTTTGTCTTTCAGTGAAATTACTTTTCTTCCAACAATTAATATACTTCTACTTGATGGGAATGTGCCTGTCACTATAATATCTATTCTAAATTTTTATATGCCTTACTTGTTTATTGTTTTCTCTTATTGTAATGGTTATTTGTGACCAACGAGTGTAAACTTTTATGCAGCATGAATATATTAAAAATTCCCTTACTTCAGGCATTCCACTAGTGTGTCTGTTAGCTATACCAAAAGTTTAGAAGGAAAAGACTAGATTGTATAAAAACTATAAAAGCAAACATGTTACTGACTTCATGTCTTTGTTATTTACTGTTATGTCTAAGCAGGAACTTAGTGGTGCCCTGCCTATAGCCTGTGGGTAACAAAGTGACTGCAAGATTCTCATGTTCATGGGCAAGTGCAACAGAGGACTTAAGATTGAAGGCAGAGGTAGAGTTAAAATTGGAAGGAGATTGCTCAGCATTGTTCCCCTTTAGTCAGCAGAGGCCGAGGACAATTTCACTAGCTAATCATCCAGCTAATGTGAGGTTCAAGAAATAATTTGCTTAAATATGTATCTCACCTGAGCATGTCCCAGTGGCATACTCTGTCTTGGTATACCTGACCCAGCAATGATGAAGAGTGTGCTTTTTACTTTCCTGCATAATTTAGTTTATTCTTTTAGAGTCTTTTTAGAGATGAAAAAATATCCGTGTGCTGCAGTGAAGCTGTAATATCCAGTTATGCATATCTTCTTTCCTGATCTGCATGTGCAAGTCTTATTAATGCCAGTGCCATTTTTGTTTTGTTAGTCTGTGTTAAGCAAACAGGAAACCCAGAGAAAGAGCTCAGAAGGTTGGTGAAGAATTACAATTCTATTCACAGAGAAATAGCAATAATTTGTTATCTTTTAGAATCGTGGAGAACAAAATTTACTGATTACAGAGTAGGATGCATGTTATCTTGTTGCACAGAATCACAGAAAATACAAATGACAGGATTTTCAAAAGATTACCTCATTTGTCCCATACTCCTCTCAGGAACGGTTATCAATACTCTTGATAGATGTTAGTCATGTTTTCAAAAAGCCTCCCGTGTGGGGCTTCACAGCCTACCTGCACAGTCTGGTGCAGTTCCGAGGCCATGGGAGTGGTATCCTCCCCATTACAGACCTTGTCCTATTACCTGTGTTACGTTTCTTTTCAGGGACTTTAAGTCCATTAGTTCTCTTATCTTCCAGGAATATCCCTTGTGCTGCAGGATTTTATGTGGTTTCAAGTCTCTGTGCTACAGAATGGGAATGCTTTCAGTCTTCTCATAGAAAATTATTAGAAGTCTCAGAAATTTTTCTGAAGGCATCTTTTTTTGAGGTTTGGGATTCCATATCTTCTCATGTGTTTCATATCTTCTGTACTTACACACCTTAGCGTATCAGTTCTTCTCTGGCAACAGCGTGGCGGTGTTGATCCATTTCTGCCTTTGATCCCTGAAGCTCAGAAATCCTTTTATGTCAGACTGTTCTTTACCATCTCATTCCTATCCTGTGTCTGCTTAGATGGTGGTTCTTATACATAGAACCTTGCATCTCATTTAGTAGGGATGTACCTTGTTTTTTCACACTTGATCATCAGGATCTTTTGAATTCTAATTTTGTTCTTCAAGGCCTTTCAGCTTGCTGTTGTCCACAAATTTAAGGAGTATATGTGCGCCCTGTCCCATCATCCTCCTCATTAACTAAAATATTGCACAGTATTTGAGATAATAAAACCCTGCAGAACTCTATTTAGTATATCCTTGCATTTCAAAAAATTATGAGTAACTGAGGACTGTTCTCTGAATGCAGTGTTTAGACCACTTTGCACCCAGCTTCTGAAATCTTACTAAAAGTCAAAATTTATAATACCTACAGCTTCTCTTCATCCAAAGGGCCACTTACAATGTCCTGGAAGGAAATTACTTAGGTTGAGCTCAATTTCTTCTTGACAAATCTTTATTAGTTATTTTTTTCTTTCCGCTGTCCCTTACTTAATGAATGTTACTAAATTATTTTATTCTTTTTCTTCTTTTAAGACTCAACAGCAGACCTTTGGTTTTGACAGTTTTACAGAACTTCATCCATTGGGTGAGTTCTTAAAGATAATGGCTTGTACAGGACTTGGGTCCCTTCTTCAAGTGTGCAGGATGAATCCTTCTGGACCATCAAGTGGAAACACGTTACAACTTTTCCAAGTGCTCTTGAAACTTGCACTTCCTGTCCTTAGATGTGACCCCCTTCCCTTTACTGGTGCTGATTTTGGTTAGTTTCTTCAAACGATTGCCTTTTTTAATGAATACTGAGGCACTTCTTCTAAAAGGCACAATTTTATTCCTTCAGTCTTCAGACGTTAGCTTTTAATAACTAAAAATTAAACAAAAATGAAGTATTTTGGACTCCTACATGTAGTTCTCTTTTAATCAACAATAAGCCGTATATAAGCGAGCACTTATATGAGCCACAGTGATTTGGATGGGCCCTTTATGTCAAATAATAGCTTAACATTTATCTAGTTGTGTATTCCACATTGTTATTTCAATAATTGCTAGATGCAAATTATTTTCTATTTAGACAATGTTGTTTTATACAAATATGTGCACAAGAGTTTCAGGGGAGAAAAGCAGGTGAGACAGAAGATCAGACAAATAGCTTATTTTGAAAAAGAAAATGCTGTCTTTGGGGAGAAAAATAGCATCTTCTTAACTTCTCTCTTATTTTTAGCCTATCTCATTTGCCTTAGGCCTCTGAAGTGAAACCTGATAATAATGCAAGCAAAGCAGACTAAGTATACCTAATACGAGTAAATATAAAGCTGATACATGTCCAACTCATTTTCTTTAAAGTAAACCACTTCTACCCATGCAGCTTCGGAAAGAGGTTATCATGGTACCTGCCACATAGGCAGTCTGACTGAAAGTTATGTATCTTCTTTACAGAACCTGACAGTCTCACCAGAAGGAAAACATGCCCAAACCCCACTGTGATTTGAGAAGAGGTGTTCATTGTCAGTTTTACAAGGTTCTCTTGTCTTTTAGGACACTGCATTGCTAACAGTGTGTGGCAGATGCTTAAGTTATAACTCTTGCTACATACTTGACACTGGCCACAAACCAGTTCTTGTTTCTAACTTTCTCATTACTTGCAGATGTGTCCTGGTGTCACTACTGATGACATTTCAGCAAGAGGTAAAATAACTCTCTTTCATGCTTATGTACTAGAGACAATGGAAAAATTGGTTTAAAAAAAAAAGACTTGCCTTTTTGCACTTAAAATTGTGAATTTCAGAACCTATCCTGAGAAAGAGAGGAAGAATGTCCATTTTTTTTTCCCTGGAATTATCACCCAGGTGTCTACTAGGGAAAGGGACTTATTCCTATCTTTTTTCATGTGATTTTAAATTGCAGGTTTTTAAGAAAATGAACAACATATCACCAGATGCCATTTAATTTTAGTATTCTAAATAATCTTAAGGATCATTCAAAAGTATACTAGGTGACTTTGGCCTTCGAATATTTGATCCTCTTTACTGATGATGTACATACTGACCTATTCAAGGAAGTGCCAAGTAGATGTGAGAGTGGAGGAAAGGGAGGACAAAGAAAATCTTTCCATAATTAGGACATAGGCAGTCCTGTATCAAGAAGAATGTTATTTTCCTCTTTAACATTTCAGTAATGTTCCCATTTTATTTTGAACCTTTGGATTTAAAATGCAACTGTGATAGCTTCTGTTTCAACCCTCATGTTATTTTAAGAACCTCTTATGTGTAATTTCTGTGATCAATAACGTCCGTGCACAAACTCTGACGTGCAGCATAAAGATGACCTAGTTCTATTTTTGCATTTTAACGGCCTTTTGTCGAGTAGTAACTCTACTGTTAAAGGGACAATAATGTACATATGTTTCAAAAAATGAGAAAATCCTATTGCTTTGAAGAAGCAAATTTCAATGGCTTTTGAAAGACTTCAGCTACCTGAACAGAGGTTGAGATTATCCATCCCATTACAAACTTTCTGCCAAAATGCAAATATTTTCTTCTAAATAGTCTTTAGTGAAAGTAGTTATCAAAATAACTGCAGTAGGCTCTGCACAGGTCACTCTGTTCCTCTGAGAATAAGGCATAATGGACTACATTATCATAGGCAATTTGCTTAGTCAAGAATACTCCTCAAGATACAGAGCTGACATGAAAGGAAAGCTGGAAAAAGCTTCCACCTCTCCAGTGGTGGAAATAAGAATGGTTTAGTCGTGTAGTGCTGAGCACATGAGCTAGTGTGAACTGTTGTGCTATGAGCTGTAAAGGCACTGCCCTTCTCCTCTTATGTGCATCGATGCTGCTGTTAGCAGTGCTGCAAGCACTGCATCTGGGGCCGTTTTGGTGGATCAGTGTCCCACGGGCCTGTGCTCATGGCTTACGCACCATCCTCTTTCATCCTGCCGTGCCAGAGGTAAATCTGAGACCCCCAGTTCTTCCTGCCAGAGAGCTGTACTGTGTTGCTGAGTTTCTCTCAGAGCCTTTGCTTATTTCTGGTCTATGTTATCCTAAGTTACACCTTTTTCTGTGTTTTCATCCCCCTGTGCACTGTGCAGGGAATGACCGCTTGCCATCTTCAGCCACGTCTTCACTTCAAGTTTCTAGCTGTATGTGCTGTATTTCCCTGAAAAACATCCTAGGTGCAGGTGTCTATACTGTCTCAGAGAGGCAGGAATAGGATATGGATCCATGAAAATATCTCCAGGCAAACTCTTTGGTCTTCATCTTATGTCTGGAGAGCCAAGATAAGTGGATCTGGAGCCATTCTCATCCCCTGCTCTGTGTCAGTGCCCAGACACATCATTTGTGCTACATGAGGTCTTTGCCAGGCACTGACTCTGCAGGCACCCTGACCTGGGCAGGGGCACACTGACTCCAGAACAGCTGCTGGCACCACCACTGGGACAAACTCCCAGACTTGTGAGGGGCCAGCACAGCTGGAGGTAACTCTGCAGTCTCTTCAGAAACATAGCTGTAGCTAAGAGTGTCAACAGTCCTGTCCTCTTCCTGACAGCTTACCTGGGGGCTGTTGCTCACCCTACCTCAGTACAGATTACAAGCATCATCGCACCCCAGCCCAGCACTCCCATCACTGAAAGCTTGTGTAGAAGGGCCTTTACATCCTGGCTGCCAATCCTGCCTATGCTGGAAAGGTGGCAGGGGGAGGCCTTCTGGGTCCCTTGTTCCATCCCAATTGTTTTTATCTTGTTCCTTTTTATGGCTGTATCTAAAGAGACTATCACAGCAGGAGGAAGATACACTGTTGTCTCTATATACCACACAGGTTGCTCCCTCTTCTTTGAGAAGGGAAGAAATATATATATTGGTTCTGAAGAACAACAATGCCAAACTAGCCTGAAGCTGAAGCCATTCCTGAAGGAGTGGGACTACTTCCATTGACATAGTGATGTCTTGAATGGTCACACCAGACACATTTCCCATCCACTTACTTTTCTCCTCTATTCTCACTTTCATGTTTCTGATTTGAGAAGACAAAGTTCCAGGCAGGTGCCACCCTTCTGTGACATAACAAGAAGAAAAGGAGAGGAAAATGATTATTCCCTTCTAATTGTTGCTAAGTCAATTTAAAATAAAAGGTGTTCACCTCTTATGATTATAATATACATTTCCACAGTGTGAATCCATAGCAAAGAAACTGGCCTCTGTAAGCTACTTGTTCGACAGTTTATTTTCTTTGGAATTTAAAAAAACAAACAAACAAACAAACAAACAAACAAACAGAAGTTTCTCAGCTTCTGGGTTATTCCTTTTATGGCCTTTTCTAGTCATCCTCTCTTACTCATTGCAAACTGGTGCACTGTATAATTTATAAGTTGAGGCAAAAGTATGAAAATGTAGATCTGATATTTTGAACACCCTCTTCTTTAGGGCAAGGTTTTGATCAGTGCTTAGGCTAGCCTTTGCCTTCTTCCCAGTGAAACTGAGACTCTTCAAGAAAGGCAGAATTGGACAAGTTCAGAATATTTCCAAAGCTCTGTCTGAATGTATTTTTTGAACACCTACTTTAATGAGTTAGGCCAATATTTAGAAACTGAATTGCAGTAATTCAGCATATCTTCTGTTGTGAAACCTCATCACTGTTTAATTTACAAATGTAGTGCTGCTGAATTAGATTCACAGCACCTGTTAGGTCCGCAGTGCACGTGCCGGTGTGTCTCTTTGCTCTTCTCATTGCCCTAACCTCAGGCAGAAGCCCCACACCTTGCTGAAAACATCTCAACCCATTCCTCTCTTTTGACCTTTCCAATGAGACAAACTTATTAGCTTCTCTTTCAGAGCAGAGTTTTATAATGTGGTCACTGGAAAGTGACTGAGATAACAATCCTTTTCCCAAAAGGCACAGAATAAAAATGAGTTGTTAAATGAGTTCTCAGTCCCTTGCAAATGAACGTGGGTTATGTTTACGCTGATGCCTTGGAGGTGGGTGTCATGTTATCCCGTGACAGTTCCCTGAGCTCTGGTTCTGTCATTCATTAAACCATAGGAACGTTATTTTGAGTCTGGTGTGCAGTGCTTTCACTGGCATCTGTATTCAGGCAGTATTATCCTAAATGAGGCAATGTGCTAATGACTGACGTTTCCGACTGTAAGGGCTTTACTTTGTTTATTTAGTTGCAATCCAAATAAAAACCTGTTGTCTCACAGTCCTTTACCCTTCAGCAGGGTAAGTTGGATGGGTTTACTGAATGTGAGAAATCTTTCAAAACTGGACTTTTTCCCTCCTGATTAATTGATACGCAAACAAATACAGGGTATTGGGTTTCAATAATCTGTTACAGTGCCACTACATCAAATGTAATTTCTGTTAAGAACCATGATTAGCTAATACAAAATGATGAATGGGAGACTGGGACAGTTTATTTAGCAATGATGCTAATTAACTTGTTGAGCCCAAGTGTGCCTTGGCATAAGAACAACACCCAGGAAAGATTTGAAGCGTCTGCCCAGTGCTACCTGCCTAAAGTAAAATGTGTTAGCAGGCAGGCTAGGTGGGGGACCCAATTTATGTCCCTTTATAATATGACCTTTTTTTGTCATTTCTGTCTCCTTCTTAGCTGGACTGTTGTCACCCACTGGTCTTTCACAGTTCAGTTCTTCATCTCACAAATAGAGTACAGGCCCAAAAGGAAAAGTAAAAATGGTGCTTCTATTCTCAGACATTTCTAGTTATAGCCTATTACTCTGCATACATTATTTTTAATGAATTGCAGAGTGCCTCTTTAGCTTTCTCAGAATGTCTTCCAAGAGCAAGGCTTTGTGGACTCCTGCCAGGCACACACACGTATGATTTGTATGCTGTCCTTTTCTTTTCTTGTTCGTAGCAAAACTGTTTTGGCAACAGCCTTCCTACACTTCCCTCAATTGCATCTTGCTCTAAAACTTGTAGAAGATGAAGCCTCAACCTTCTCTGCCTTAGCATCAAAGCCAGGCGGGTGCTGAAGGCCCCGGTTTTCTATGGGCTTTCGCTTACAAGCACTTAAATGAGCAGCCCCTGGAAGAACTGAAAAACTAGGCACAGCAATATCAACAGGAGCTAGGTGTGGAGTCAAGTTTTCATCCCCAGGACTGTTAACTGCCTGGAAGGCTTTGCTTGTGAACAAGAAGCTTCCTGCACAGCAGACTGAAGCAATGAACTCTTTCAATGTGACATAGATTATTACAAAACCTTTCCCATGTAATCTTATTATAACTTACATATTCCTGATGTGTTAAGAATTTAGCAGGCAGAAACAGGCACAGTCCCTGCCTCAAGGGGAGCTTGCTAGAAGCTCTGATATTTGGATGCCTGTGAACTTCCTCTGTGACCAAAGGCTATGTCCTTGTTTAGTTCTGTCAGAACTATTGCTTCTCAAAGTGTGCTACTGTAAATAATCTCTGTTTTACAATAATGGATCATTACTCAAACTTCCCACAGAAACTCAATATGATGTAAATGTGTTTCCCTTTATCATATTTTACCTCCAACTTTAATCAGTGTTACTTCAGGAAAATTCTCTTTGTATTATATATTTATAGCTAGAAATAGTGTTGTTAGTAGTTCCTTTCCAGTACTATTAAAAATAAATCACATAGAAATCCTTTAATCTTCCCTTCTGTATCTTAACTATGGATTTTTTGACCATGTTCTAGTGGTTTATGTAATATTTCTATAACCTTTTAAACAACTATCACATTTTACCCAAGGGTGATTCTTGCTGATAGTTGCAGTGATCCCTTTGCTTGGTTGGTAGAGTGATCTACCTCTCATTCTCTCTTTCCAAGGAGAAAACAAGCAGGCAGCTAAACAGTAGTTTACCTGGACTCAGTAGTTTAAGTGGACTCAGAGTCCAGGACCTCAATTCCTGACTACATCACAACAGCCTTGTGTACTCCTGGTGAAGTCGCCAAGACTTGAAATGTAAGCAGTGCATCTAGTGTATTTTTTGAAACACTTCGTATACTTCTGCCAGTGTTTTTTTTTGCATTTGCACATGGAGAAGTTGTAATACAACAATGTTTTTTCATTTTAACTGGTCTATAGAGACTTTTCAGCAGCTAGCATTTTCTCATGGCACGGCCCTGGCATGATGCATTCACGTACGGTTAGAAAACTAGGTGTGATCATGAGGCAGCTTAGTACCAATGTTTCAGTATTCAATAGGAACAAATGGTTGAAACATGTGATGATATCCTACAGCCTTGTCTTAGCAAATATTTGGAAATAAAACTCAAGTTACAAAACTTTATAAGCAAGGAAACAGTCAGAGGGGTCTGCCTATCTAAAACAGCACATTTAGTACTCAGCCTTTCCACATCCAGTACAATCCACACACAATCCAATTTTGTAGCCAGCAACTCAGGTGCCTATATTAAAACTTGTGTTCTTAATCCCTAGAAAGTATATGGGCAGGTAACTCCCTCTTTGATATCAGCAGCAAGATCTTTTTTAGTAAATTCAATTTCTGGAAGAATTACTTGTATCCACAGAAAACCACTAATGATCTGTTATATCCTCCAATGTTTAGGGGAATTCATGTCAAAAAAAAAAAAAAAAAAAATGAAAAAATGCTTTGAAACAAAATTTGCCTTTTGTTAAATTTCAGTTCTCCTTTCAATTTAAAATGAGCAACTGAATATAAAAATTAGATAACTTTATATACACAAAAACAGGATAGGGCATCAGAACAGCTTTTCTTCTGAATACTGCATCTGACTTCTCTTGGGATTAGTAAATGGTAATTAATCCTAAATCTTGCAGAAAATTGTAAGCAAAAAAAAGATTATGTACTTATAGATTGTACATATTTCATTGAATGTTATGGATATGAATGATGCAATAGCCACACAGAACATGGAAGCTAGAATTGTGTCCAGTTTCTCCCCATATTTTATTAGGTTTTTATTTAGATGCTTGCAATGGAAGAAACGAGGTTTTCTCCAAGCTGTGGCAAAATTCTGTGGTTTGCCTGCAATCAGGGTGAGATGGAGAAAGCTGTACAACTCTGAGACTTTCCTCCCACAAGTAAATACCATAAGAATGCCTCCTCTGTGTGTCAACAGTTATTGCATTTATTGAAATAAATTGCAAGATCTTTCACTCTTCAGATTGGAGACAGACCCAGAAGGCAGATAACTATGTGCTTAACTGCCAATTATGAATCTGTTTGGCCTTGGCAGGACTCAAAAATGTAATAGGACTTTTCTGTCTTTTCTCTTAGAAATTCAGTAAGAAGAGAATAAAGATTTTTCTGGTTTCTTTTTGTTTTGGTTTGCTTGGTTGTTTTTTTTGTCCCCCCTTCATGGGTGGGTGAGCACCCTTTGCTTAGCTATTCCTCTTTACAAAATAATAGAGGCAAAAAGGGCACTTCTGTAATTTATTATACATGCATCAGTCCACTTGACTAGAGACTGGTGAAAGAACCTGACCTTTGTTATGATAAAGGGAATATAAGCAAGGGACAATTTTGGTGTTGTAGGCACTCTGTCTTGTAGATGTAGATGAGTATCTGTTTGGTTTAGAATGTTGACTATTGTCACTTTCTAGCAAGGTTTCCTTAGAGAATGGTGCTTCTTCACATTGATACTTGGATTTCCTGCTGCACATTTAAAACAAAGTCTTGAGAGATTTAATTTAGCTAAATATGGTAACAGTGAAGTGCATCCAGAGGAGGGCAATAAAGCTGTTGAAAGGTTTGGAAGGAATGTCCTATGAGGAGCAGCTGCTGACTTTAGGCTTTTCTAGTTTGGAGAAAAGGAGGCTGAGAGTTAACGTCATTGTTCTCTACAGCTTCCTAAGGAGAGGAGGTGGAAAGCGAGGTGCTGAGCTCTTCTCTCTGGTATACCGTGACAGGACATAGGAATGGTTCAAAGCTGTGCCAAGGGAGGTTTTGACTGGACATAAGGAAGCATTTCTTTACCAAGAGAGTGGTCAAACACTGGAACAGGCGTCTTCCTGTCAACAAGCCTGTCAGTGTTTAAGAAACATTTGAACAATGCTCTTAATAACATGCTTTAACTTGGTGAGCTCTGAATTGGTCAAGCAGTTTGAATAGATGATCCTTGTAGGTCCCTTCTAATTGAAATAGTCTGGGCTGGTCTATTCTCTTAAGCCTGAAGCTGAGAAAGAGACAATGTATTAAATACCTTTTTTGCAAGTAAAATATACATTCTGTGCAGGGTATAAAAATATGAGGCTTTTCTATGGACCAAAGGTGAAAACATTTGCTGTGGTTTGTAATGAGTGAGTTATTCTGCTAGCAGCAAGGTTGCTGACTTTCTGCTCATTTTCCACCAGTCTGCCTGGGGAGCCACATTGCTCAGGCACTGATGTCATCTGCTGTGTAACAGGCTAACACAAACGGGGGACGGGGGGAGCAGCCTCTCTGCGCTTTAAATCTCAGCCTGTGCCGTCTCAGCTCTGGGCAGGAGCCCAGCTGAGGTGGAAGGGCTCTGCAGGAACAGCTGTGTCTGGAGGAGCCCTGCACTGGTGCTTCTGAAGGCGAGCCAGCCTGTTCCCAGCTGCAGCAGGTACCACACATAACCACACTGTGCACGTGGGCACGTTACTCTTGTGAAGTGCTAGCCCAGTTGAGGGCAAGAAGGGACAAGAGCAGGCTTTCATCCATGAAACTTTATTTTCCAGATGGGACCCATTCGATAAAAAACGCTTGAGCGCGAGGTATGAAACATCTAAAACCATCCCACATAAAGGCCCTATGCAGGCACCTAAGCCTTTTTCTGGATAAAGACCACATATCCCAGTCTAATCCCTGATGGAGGATCATTTTTGTTGTATGCAGTAAACCTGTATGCAGTATGCAGGTTTCAGCAGTACTGCTTCCAGGAGTTGCTGTTTTCAGGATTCGGCCCCTTGCAGTTCAACCTCCAACCACACAAATTGATTATGCATGGAAATAGCCAAGATTTACACAAGGCACTGGAAAACATAAAATTTTCATATATCCTTCCCTGAATAGCTTTAGGTCATAATCATTTTTAGGTAAGATTCGATTAAGCAACATCAGAGCCAATATCAGCAGCACAAAATTATATAGCTGTACATTGCCAAAAGTAACAGTAACTATTAATAATATAAATAATTATATTACTTTGTTATTGTTGCAATTGTTTCTAAAAAGCAAATTGAGAGATATGTGCTAAAGCTCTGAAGTTTTGGCAATTACTGTACATTAACAGCAGTTCATGTATGAACCAGACAACCACCCACTCCTAGGTTCGTAGCTGTGTGACACTAAACATGTTTAAATATGTTGATATATTTTAGCCAGTGACTGCATGCCTGGTTCACAGCAAATCTCTGTCTTGACATTGTAATGGATTTTACATGAGAGCAATACTATCAATAGAAGAAAGAGCTGAAAGCTCAGGATGCTGAAGTCTGTTGTTTATGTTGCCCACTGTGGCTGCTATACAAACAACATAAACTATACAAACTCCCTGTGTCTTACCCATAACCACAGCCTGAGGCGAATGATACACTACGAAAGTGATTTGACATAAACTATGGTCACACGTAGACTTAAAAATACACAGGCAGGAACCACTAAGGTAAAATAAGCAGTTGCTTAGGAAGGTTAGTCACCTTCTCAAGAACTAGCCAGCTGAATCCTGGCTTCAGGATATGGTTTGACTGTTTTTGGGAGCACCAGAGCTAGAAGTGTTAATAAGAGGTAGTAATTCTGAGCAAATACAAAGGACTATATGACTTACTAAATTCTGAATTCACTTTTATTTTCCAAAACACCTAAAGTTCAAGGAGTCTGTGCAAAGACCTGAAGCCCTGAAGTAGAACTCCAGGCTCATGGCTCAACACTGATGAGTCTCAAATGAATTGTTCTGATTTAAAAAAAAACTGCAATAGAACAGCCTATTGAATGTCAACTAAATACAAGTATCGTGACCCTTATGTAAGTAAAATATTGAGTGTTAATTCTAGCTATGTAAAATTATATCACATTCACTTATGAATTCATGGTTTCCTGCAGTAGTATCAGTGAGGGGAAAAATAAGCAGAAATAAATGTCTGTGGGCAATTCAATTATAATTGCTGCTGACATAAGTGACATGTATTATTCATAGCTTTTTTCCCCACTCCTAAGCAGCATAAACCATTAGTAATTTTTTCCTTCTTCAAGAAGGATAAAATGAGGACTAAAAATGTAAATATTGTAAATTCAAGTAAACATCATGTTTTTCTCTTGTCCTGAGTCTTTAGAAACAGACTGTTTCACAAGAGTCTTAAAGAATGCTGTTGTTTATCTCTTGGTTGAAGTTAGTGTGAAATCCATTGGGCTCTAATCCTGAACACATTAAAGCCCATGGCATCAGGGCTGCTTCCCAAGAATGCGATGCTCTCAGAAGAGTGGATTTGCAAAGGAGTCTGATGGAGACAGGCGTCCAGCTCTCGTAGAAATGGTGATTTGGAGCTGCAGCTAAAGCTGGTCAGAAAGGCTTTGACTGGAGAATGCTGATTTGTGAAGATCAAAGCATTACCCAGGGGCAATTTGGTTTTAACCAAAGGCTAATAAAAAATGGACAGGTTTTGAAAGTTGTATCAGTCTCTGTCAGCTTATCTGCCAAGCATGTCTGCTGCCTGCCCAGTGAGCTGCTGAGGAAGCAAAAGCTCAGAGCTCCCCAACACCCTCACCTTCTGCAGCACATCTGACGAGCTGCCAGGGAGACAGCTCCAGCTCTTGGCTGCTGGGCCTCTTTTGTGGTGTGCCAGTGGGACACTGGGATTTTGGCTTTCCCGTTTGCAGCTCCTCAGCAGTCAGCTTCCCAGCTCCACAGCTGTGTCCCATCCAGCAAGGTGCAGGACAGCCAGAGCTTCAGTGCTGGACTGCCCTTTAGCAGAGAGTGCCAAAACACTTAGTTTTCATACAAACCAGAAGTAAACCAATTCTGAAATTACAAAACCCTGCCAAGCACAAAGCATAATCTGCTCTCATTACTTTGTTACTCTTAGTTGTAACTGTTGTGATTTTTTTTTCTGGCTGTAAACAACAACAAAGGGACTCATACTCAGTTGTTAATGAGCAATAATATGTATCCAGAATTTCTATCTTGCTGCTCTTACATCCAAAACAACCCCAAAGTGCAGAACATATTCTCCTAGAAAATGCATAAGCAGGAAAAAAAAAAAAAATCATATAAGCAAGATTTCATATCTTTTGAAAATCTAGTTTTACTGGAAATGCATCCTTCAGCAACTGAAGGTTTAATAGGAAATAATTCCGCATTCTGCTGACCTTTACAAGTTTAGCCTTTATGTAGGAATGAACTGTTTGACAAATGTTTCTAATTCAGTTGCCACAAACAGGCACCAGACATGTGGCTGACCTGTTTCATGAGCAAGGGCTTCATTTTGATTTTTTATAAGCACCAAGTTTGATCTTAAACAGTCTCCCGTAGTTCTCAGCTACCTGATCACTTCTATTTCCTCACAGACAAAAGGCTGCTTGAAAAAACACTAAGCATGTGACCAACGTAATGAGGATAATAAAAAGGTAATCTTGGCATTTATTGTTGCTTCCACATTCCAAACCAGGCGCTGTCTGTTCCATGAACGCCACTGTGCCAAGCTGGCTGATGAAGAAAGGATACAGACTTACTGCTTATATGCACACATAAATACATATATGCATGAGTGAGAAGAATGTCTTTGATCTATATGCTTATAAATAATCAAGAGTGCAGACTGTTGCTTGCTATACAGACAAGGGTATGAGACATAATAAGAAAACATTTATGACCTACAGAGCTCAGTAACAACAGCAACCCAGACTCCAGCTGTAGCTGGTCATGATGTAATGCCACTTGCTCACCGATCTGGACTCCTTTCCAATCAAACTGAGCTCCTGATTCAGAGCATCTAGCTGGATGGAATATATTAAATGGTGACAGAAGAAGGAAACGTGAGGAGTGACTAATGGTGTCTTTTACTGTAAGCCCTCACAGCAGCCAGGCCTCCTTCAAGCAGAGAATGAGAAAGACAAATATGAAAGAAAAAAAATATTTCAAGTCAAATTTTACAACTTGAAAATGTGGGAGAGGGCACGTCAGGACCCTATTAGAAACAAATAATGACAATAATCAGCAAGGAAAAATGTGGAGAATATTCTAAACTAGAAACTGAATTTCTGAATCTAGTATTCAGTTCTTTTCCAAACAATGCTTTTGTAGGTAAGAAAGTACTCTGGCCATACAAAAGCCTGTTTCTGTATTTCAGTAAATAGAAAGGCATAATTGGGGTATTAAACTTCACTACTTTTCTGGAGCTAATGTAGCACTTTGATTGTGGACACACTGCAGTAGCAGCAGAAGTTGTTTACAGCCAGATTTACACATCATGCAGGTAGTTATGATACGTGCTATTACACTTGTCAATTAATTACTGTAAGACAGAGAGGAGTGTCACTGAATTGCTGGATGCTGCACTTCGTAGGCAGCTCAGTCAAAGGTCATCTCTCTTCTCCTGTTTCTCAGTGTGAAAATGCACCAAGGATTAAGAGCAGTGAGTTTCTCTCTTGTCAATGGAGCAAACACTTGCCTGTATAGGAAGTGGGTTTTATTTATATGCTATATAAATGTTCTTGGTCTGTTTGGATTGGCATCCCCTAAACCAGAGTGGCTTTTCTTCTCTAGGCCTATAGGAGTAATTTTGAGACACACCATGGTCTCACATGCAGTTAGCAATGCAGTGGTGTTTAGATGGCTGGCTGTGAGCTCTGTCCACATTGCACAGGGCAGCCCACAGGAACACCAAGAAGAGCTGGGATGGACCAGCAGGTGGATGTGCTGCATTTTGGCAGACTCTGTCCCCCAGAGCCAGAGACGATGTAGGGGCTTACCGGGTTCCTCCTAGCCCTGGTTTCCACGAGTCCGGAGCCGCTGGGATCCGTGCCCTGCCCCAGTGCAGCACAGCAGGGCCTGCCCCAGGCTGCCTCCTCAGCACAACGGCACCTCTGGCACGGCCAGCTCCACGGGAGGGGCTCAGCCTGCCAGAGCACCTTGGGGCAGTGCTGCAAAGGCTGGGGGGCTGAATGGGAGGGGAGCCAGCTGGGCTTTCTCTTTAACTAGTGTACGCAAGAACAGGAGTGTGAGAGTTACTTTGATGGGGTGAGAGTCACGGTAACAAGTACTATGCCTGTTGCAGTGGTGTTAGTCTACTTGTTGCCCAATTCCCCTCCTCCATTTCTTTTTATAACGAGAGGAGAATGGCAGAGAAGAAAGCCTTGCAGCACAGCTCTGGGTGTTCAGGCATCGTCGCAAAGGACGGTCAGGAGGCTGCCTGTGAGGCCCCAGAGGAGAGGCTGCCCAATCCTTTTTGGGTTCATTGCTCCTCCCTGCCTGGCTGACCAGCTCCAGTGCCTGCTGTGGGGAGGGAGGGAGGGAGGAAGGCAGGAAGGAAGGCAGGAAGGAAGGCAGGAAGGCAGGAAGGAAGGCAGGCAGGAAGGAAGGAAGGCAGGCAGGAAGGCAGGAAGGAAAGGAAGGAAGGAAGGAAGGAAGGAAGCGCAGCTTCTGCGGGCTGGCTGGAGGCATCCAGGATGCCTGTAATGAGCAAAAGGCTTCTGTGCTTGTCAGAGATCATATTTTTTGTCCCTACAAATAGCTGATAGGAGGCAGGGGAGAAGTGCGTTTATTTCTCCCACATGCTGTATATTTGAAATATACTGTATAGGAGCTGATGAAAAATACCATTTTCTTTTTTTTTCACTAATTTAGTTAGCTGCAGGTTTTTGCACCCAGAATTGCAAATGTTCAGCTCTTTCTGAAATGACCTTTTTGAGAAAAATAATATTAAAATGTTTATGAGCATAAACCAAAGCCTCTCTAATTAATACCTCAGAGAAATAATTTTATTTAATGGTTTCTTAATGCTAGTGTCCTAATATTATAGTGGAATATGTTAAATTGCCTGCTACTTTGACTTGGCTGTTGAAAAGAAAGGGGACATATTCTGTCACCTACAGTAATCACCACACCTAAAATTGTTTTCCATATTTAATTAATGTGCTGGTAGACAGCATGCTCCCTAATTGTACTGATGTTTATAACAAATTAATCTTTAACAGGTTTATCATCATCATACTTTCATCCCTGGGATACATTTTTACATACAGACCCTCAAAAAAATTTAATGGTAGATTTAAGTATTACTACACCAAAGAGATTGTGCTCCTCCTACTAAACGTGCCTCTGATTTACAGGTACTTGTAGACTTAGATAAATAGGCGTCTCTATTCAAACAAAATGAGGGAACAGCTCTCTCTCTTTTTGATACAAGTTGAAATAGTGTAGCCTGCCGTATGAGGCCTCTCCTAAATTCAAATGTAGGAGTTTGATTGATTTGTTAGTAACTGTGCATAGAAAGCAAGAAGATGAATTACCCTTGGAAAAACAACTAGAGCTGCCAGCTCCAAGCTGCAGAGGAGTCACCAGGGCAGCAGAGAATAGTCTTCCAAATGTTTTAATAAAGGGAGCAGCAGAAAAAGATCAGTAGCCGATTAATCATGTTGCTAGTGTTTTCAGGGACATAGGCTAATAGAGAACCAAATGTTAGGAAAATATGTTTCAAGGGAAGGCCAACAGAAAAATCAGAGCTGACAGAAAAATCCACTGACAATGTTGTGTAGAGATTTAGAAGGAAATAAGAATGAAAGAAGAGCAGATGAGAGGGAAACTTGTAAAGGATCAAATGAAAACCACACAAAAAAAATATTTTTAAAGGTCATAGCAATAAAAGAATAAAACAGGAAAAAAAAAACAGCCAAACAAATAAAAAAAACCCACCTAGCTCCCTGACATTGTGTTTTCTTGTGAACAGCTTTGTAGGTGTTGGAGGGTTGCTTGTAAATGACAAACTGTCAGTCACCTGTGTCCTCAAGTTATCAGGTGTAAATTGAATAAATAGTGAAAATCTACTCTGACAGTGGACTTTAGAAATAATTTTTCATCTTTGACATTGAAATTTCCTAAACCATGACTTGTCAGCTAACTTCTAATGGCACTTCCTCCTGCATTCCTTCAGGCTGGTCTCCTCCCCTACAGAAACATGAACTGGGAATTTTGGAGGCAGCAAGATACCACCAAATGCAGGCAGAAATGACAGCCAGCTAGAGGGAAAAAAGTCTTTAACTCTTCAGTATATCGAATACATTATATATATTGAAAATTGCCACACTGACACTATCCA
Organism: Merops nubicus; assembly: GCF_000691845.1. Taxonomy (NCBI): domain Eukaryota; kingdom Metazoa; phylum Chordata; class Aves; order Coraciiformes; family Meropidae; genus Merops; species Merops nubicus. The sequence goes on along the minus strand of NW_008584767.1, from coordinate 62,380 downwards.
GCATCCCTGTGCAGTTGAGACCTTCTGTTTCAATGCAGTAGCTGAAAAACACTAATTCTGTATCTGACAGAACAGTCATAGCTTCATTTGAAAGATTTAATGAGCTTCATGGTCTTACTGAAGAACTCGAGGGATTTTTTTTTTTTTTTTGGTCAGGGTGATTTATTAGTAATTGTATCTATTAACATTTTTTAAATGTTCAATAATTCCTTCAATACACCTTGTAAATTTATCTTAATAAATATGCAGTAGGAATCAGCTTACCCTATTAACTGACATTTAATAGCATACAAAAGCTATAATTTACAAAAATAACTTCTCAGAGTAGCTTAACTCTTAATTAGCCCCAGAGAAGGAGCCAACCCTACAGACAGTTATTTGTTTTTAAAAAGAGTAATGTGAGAAAACGTGCATGAATTTGGTTTCGCAGATTTCTACAGGGTAAGATTTGTATATGTGAACATTTGTACAGCTAACAAATGGAAAGCAGAAGAAGATAATATATATTTCCACTTTAATTTACAGCATATATCACCTCGAAATTCTCAAGTACAACTTTAATTTTATTTTTCCTATCATGTATTTACAAACATATCATTACTTAATTTTACTGTTTGCGTAGACTTGGACTAGTGTGAATTAGAGGGAACAAGATTCCTAGCAGTTTTGTTTCTCTGAAAGAGTTAGAGTGCTCTAGACCAATTTTTAGTGGGGACTCAGGCACAAGACTGACCTATGGTGATTGTGGTACCAGAGTCTGAAAGGAAGCTGTGATTTTGGAGAGAGATTCCTTCAGATATCTTGGCTTCATCCCCAAAATACCTTGAAATCTGCTGACACTTGATCTTCAATTTCCAAAAGCTCTCTCAATGGTTCTGCAAAACTGATCCAGGGTAACCTCCAAAGACAAGTGGAGATCTCCAGAAGAAAGGCTACATTCAGAAGTATGAATTGTTTGGGGTAATGCAGATATTGAAGAAATTGTTCTAGTCGCATACAGTCACCTGCTAACATTTCTCTTAAAAAGTTTAATTCTCTTATTTCTACTTATTTAACTCATTTAAACAGTCTACTGCAAAGCCTTTGTTCCTAGTGACATTTTAGTTCTTACTAAAGAAACAGACATCATGTAATTACATCATTGCTATTAATTATTAGACCTCTCACTTTTCCTGTGATTGCTACCTTTTTTGGGCATGCTGTTGTAGCAACAGTGACACATCAGAAGAGAAGACACTTTGAATGAAGTGTATAGCAGCCAAATTCAGCTTTCAGATTTTACTGTCTTTTTTCTAATATTGCCAAGCCAAATTGTTTCAATTTATTTTATATGTAAAGCTATATTTCCTATGCAGACTCAACGAAAAAGCAGAGTAATAAATACTGTCAGATTGCTTAATAATACGAATTTATTTTTGTTTCATTACGTTTCTAGCTCCTTATCATTTATGAGGTCATGCATCTTCCACATTAATATTCCTGTATTTTGAGGCTGCATTTCCATTGTGGTGATTTTACTTCTAATCTTCCTCTCTCTCTCTTTCTCTCTCTCACTCTGTCCCTCACTCCCCCTCTCTCCTTCCCTTTTTTCCTTCCTGGCCATACTTTCCCAGCTGTGCATGACCACTCAATTTCTGAACTGTCCATTCCATTTAAAAATAAATAAAGAGCAGCCCATTCACTTTTGCTTCTTAGCCTCATGTCAGCGAGATTCTCCTCTTGTTGCAATTATGCAGGAGTCTAAGATAAAGTTTTCAGCCTTACACCATCATAATAATTCCCTGCCCACAACAGTTGCTACTTTGATATAGCTCTGTGTGATTTAGGTTTTTCTCAGAAAACATGAAGTACTGATTCCTTCTACCAGCTCATTTCAAGGTTCAGGGAAATTGCCTCACCCTTAGAGAAGACAAGGATACACTCAAACAGTATGAGGTACATTTTCAAAGTGGTACTTAGAAATTACACGTCTCATTAGCAAATAATTGAGATTCATCTGCACAAATCACTTGTGCCTTGGAAAATGTTCGCCCATAAAACCTATAATTTGCTGAAGTTAAAAGAAGACAAACTATGTTAAGAGTGCATCTTAATTTTCAGTGAAAGCGTATGCATGCGCCTGCAAGATCTGAATCAGCTTTAATCCTGGGTAAATGCTCTGACTGCCCTGTCACTGCTGCTTACCCTGGCCCATTGGACATAGAGGTGGTATGAAGTCCTTCTCTTGCTCTTCTGACCTACACTCAACAGTACCTAAACTAATGCAAAAAGATTTATGTCCATTTTTTATTGCACTGCTTGGCCTACCTCAGAATACTAAGAAAGGTTGGGGCTTGGATGAAATAGGGAGCTTGCCACTGCATAAACTGAAACCCAAACAAAAACCCTAATGAATTACACCAGGAAGAAAGTATTCCTAAATACTAAAAAGGCTCACTGATTAGTGCTCCCCTACAAAACAGAGTTGTTCATCTGAGCTCCTTCTGTCATTGAGGTTCTTCTCAAGTTATCAGGGCCTGAAACGCTGGGGTCTGAGCCCCTGAATTAAGGTTGACATATGGGTGATTCCCACAGCCCTTCATAAAGAGGGGGTGAGTTTGCCTTAGAGCTTCCCCCCAGGGTGCGGCCGGCCCTGCAGGGAGAGCCAGAAGGGAAATGAGCCCCAGGTGTCCTGCATTGAGTTGACAAAGGTCAAGTGTGTCCTTGGGGATAAAAGCTGGGACCACCTGCAGGGAGTCAGGAGTGTCTGTCTGTGGAGTGCACTCCCCAGAGCTTCCTGGTTCAGACCAGACCTCCTGACTCTCCCTGGAGCTGGGCCCCAGTCTGTTTAGACCTTTGCGAACACGGGCTGATCAGGTGAGAGTCGCCATGTGGGCACCTTTCTCTTATGTGTTCAGCTTGCTGGTCTGGCTGTTTCCTATGCCAACTGTGGGCAGCCTCGGGTCTCTGTTTGTACCACCTGCTGTGGGCTGAGTTGTGTCGTTTGTGGGATCATTGGGGGAAGCGTCGATCATGTATGAGCTGATTGATCTGTTTGTACCCCCAGCGGTCATTCATATCGTAACATTTTTGTCTACAATACAGTCTGTGTGTTGGTTCATCTTCCTGCTGGTGCTATCATTTTTGTTGGGCCTGGTCATCGGCAAAACAGGGCCATATACTCCCATATCCAGTACTAGATACAGTTGTCTTGACTTCTACAGTTACTAACCAAGATGCCAGAGGGCAAGACTTAGTTTACTGCTTTCAAAGCTAATGAAATGGAGTGAAATTTCCATTTTACACCTACAACTGCTGAACACTGAGGCATATACTCTCCCAGCACAATCACTGAGTAAACTCACTTCATGGGCCACAGCCCAGGGAATTTTAAGTTGTTCTCACACTCATTCTGGACCATGCTTCTCTCATTTCAGTATGTCTAGGTATCAATTCTCACATAACAACTTGAGCAGGTTCTTTGTCAAATCTTGTATCTGCTCTGTCACCCGAGAGAAATCACCAATGCATATTGCTTTACAGTGTTATCTTGAACAAGGATGAGTTTCTAAGCTGGTGTTATTGTAAAGGAAAAAGCAGCAGCTTTGATTCTTGATACTATATACAGAAATACTACAGAATGACAAAAAAGGTATGCTAAAGAAGATTTTTTTTTTAATTTTTATTGGTGGGCTGAGTGACTGTATGGGGGAGGTGTTCTATGAGTCTCTCCATTGGGAAAGGCCCTTAGGCGCATGTTGTTATATTTGCTTGCATACATCACTTCATCTTAGCCAACCCAAAAAGATATATTCTCTGGAATTCCACAGATGTGTTATGGCACAGTGCTCCTTCATTAAGTTGAGTGGTAATCTTGGCTGTGAAACTTGATATGTCAATGTGTGACCAACTTGCCCCCCCGATATAGGTTATGTAAAATTTACATTGTTTTAAAAATTGTATTTTCTTGAATAATTAATATAATGACAACAGAATAAAATCTCAAAATAGTACATCTAAGGAGAAGCTTTATGTGGAGTGTCAAATCCTTGTAATCCAAAAGATAAGAGTTCTGCATCTATGTACAGCATGATACCCTGATTAAAAAAAAAAAAAATCAGTTCTTAGTAAGATAACTCCATTTTCAACTGTTTCTTGTAGCTTTGAAATACTGCTGCCCAAATGTATTAACTACTGAAAAAGGTGGGTTAGACTTATAGATACAGATGCATATTTAAATTGTTAATCTACGTTCTCTAGAAAAAGAGAGATTATTTCTGTATATTTTTTTCCCCCCATGGGGATACACAGCCCTTACATTCCTTCTATGTGAGTTGATAGGTACAGGTAGGCATGGTGTAGCAAGCTGAGAAAAACATCATAAGAATGAATTACAGCAGCTGTGAAGGGACATGGTGAACTGAGATTAGCTTCACATGAGTGTATAAACTGCCACAGCAGAAAAGCATTGCTCGGGGCTCGGCATCTATCTTGGTAAGTGGGATGGCCCATCTCAAAGTATAAATAAATACAAAACAATTGCACATGAAAGATGCATTTCAGAAACTCTGAAATTAGCTCTATTCCTCCTCTTTTGTGTCAACATTTGATACTTTTTTGGCAACAGTAAGTATTGAAATATATATAATCTCTTTATTAGAGATTTCTTAGAATTTTTAAAGTGGGCATGCGACCACCCTATCTGGGTGACTGAGAACCTCTCTTCATTAGTGTAGCTCTCTCTGTTTTCTTTGTCCTGTTTCTTTCATTATCTTTCAGGGGCAAGATGGACTGTGAGAGGACAGAATTTATAGACGAGTTCTTAAAAGGAAAATCTTTTCAGCTTCAAACTTAGTTCAGTTTTTAGAATGAAGTATTTATTAAGATTCTACACTAGACAATATGCTACTTTTTTTTTAAATAAAAACTAAAAACTTTTGAGTGTCAGAGTGAGGAAGCGTAGGGTTTTATGTGTATGCTTCCTCACAGGTTGCAGAGGGGCAAGAGGATTGTCCCTGCTCACTGCAGGAGGGTAGATGACCTTTAAAGGTCCCTTCCAACCCAAAGCAATATGTTAAACTAAACAAGATTTAGAGTACAACAGTTTGATTCCATTTTGGAGCAGGCAGTTTATAAACTTGCCAAAGTATCCCTCCTCTTTGTTACTCTGCTGATTTATCTTACATTTGTTTTCTTTGTAGTCTATCTAATTTCTCTTTAATACATGTCAAAATGAAGGTACTATGTTAAAAATAGGTGGTTTGTAACCATTCTTTTTTGTATGCTAGTCTGTGTTCATGTTTCTAAGGCAGGTCCATGTGCACTCCTTCAGAAAACCTCTTCTGAACCACCTAACTACTGAAATGCAGCTTAATTGCTTAAGCCTAGCTGCTGCTTTATGTACTTGGATGGAAGGATGTGAAAATACTTGCTGCTTTAAAGCAAATGCCCTTGCTGACTGACCTTTGCTCCTGGTGAATCTTTTCTACTCCTACCAGAACAGGAGAAAAGCATATTAGTTTTGCAAACCTGGTATCATTCCCAGTCATTTATTGATGACTTCTACACATGGATAGATGAAGCTGTGAAGATGAAAACATGAGTCACAAAGTGCTAACAAGTGGGTTGTGGCCGCAGCCCTCCCAGCAGTGAATGATCCACTGGGACCATTGCCCTGCTTGGTGACCACTGCAGTTAAAGTTGTGACCTCCTCCAGAAGTGTCTGCTTTGCCTCTGCTTCAACTCCTGCCTGTAAGTGGCATACTAAAGTCAGGTATTGCTATTCTAAAAAAAAATTAACATTTTAATTTTTAAAACACTGCTAAATAATAAGTGCTTACTGAAGAAGTACTTGACATGACCAGGAAACTCAGCCTTACTCACCCATTCTGTGACTACCTACAGTTGCTCTAGCAGTGCAGGTTGGGAGGAGAGGAAAGCCATTCTGCTCCTCTGAAATCTGTTGTTCAGAAATAGATGTTGTGTGTTGGAGAGATGTATCTTGGTGTCAAAGTACCTACAGTCGGCCATGTCTTGAGTATTAGTTCCCTGATGTACATGAGTGAAGTTAGGGAAAGTTATTGATTTTGCACTATTTTTGGAATAATGACTTTGTTTTACAGGTAGGGAGAAATGTTGTTGCTTTCCCTGAGATTAATACAGAGAAACTAGGAATACTACAAAAAATAAAATAGGTACTCAGGCTGTGCCAGTAGTCAAAGGTTGGTTCACACCTTTGGTAAGGCAATGATCTGTGGGAGAGGGATTCTTCCACCATGTGTTTGCATTCCTGATCTGTCAGCTTCAGCACTGCTCTGGCACCAGCCCCTCTGAGGGTCCTGGAAACTCTCAGCATCTGTGCTCCTAAGATTAAATACCCCTCCCCTAATCATACAGTAGTGTTTTGTTGTCTAAGTGGACATCAGTTTTTCAAATTTCTAGCAGAACTTGTTTCATGGGTTATGTTTAGGTTATCTTTTGGCATATAATTTAACTCTAGAAATGCTCTCAAGTTGTTGGACCTTTACAAATAAATAACATGTAATATAACAGCCTACAGTATGACAGTTGTTTTTCTAGCTATAAAGCAGGTTCCCATTTATTGAACAAATGGACAGACAGGAAGAACAGTATTGTGAGAGCTGAAGCTTTTTTCCCAGGATGTTTTATGTTTATATGCTTGATTTAATGGCTATGTGGGTTTTTTATGACTTTTTATCAGCTGAATTATAAAAAGTACAAAAATACCACACATGTTACTTTAAGGTGGGTTTTTTGTATTTTGATTTTATAAACCAGACACACAAGGGCCATTGCTCTGTGACATTCAGATGATGTGAAATCAGATGAATGGTGCAGTCTGCCTTCCGCTCTCCAGAACAGTTCTTCTGGAACCACGTGTAGCCAGGATACGTCACAAATGGGACCTAAAACTCACACTAATTTTTTTTTTTTTTAGTGAAAATGTTAAAACATTAAATGTTAAACAAAAAAAAAAAATATTCAAAGTTCAGTGCAGCGGGTAAATTGTGCTGGTCGATGTCTGAGTGATTCGCTGTAATTTCCTTGTGTAAAAGCAAATGTATAGCAGTGGTGATATATGAGAACAGCAAGGGGCACATCCACTGTTAGATCCAGGTGCAGAGACACAAGTTGTCTCATGTCTGGGTTGCATTCACTCTCTGCATTAGCCTTAGTGTTTTTGCAGCTAACACAGAATCAACACTCCTGCTCCAACAGAGCCCAAGTCTGAAAAACCTAGTTACTTTGTTAACCATGTGCACTCCTCAAGGGTTTGTTAATAAAGAAATCCTTTTGAATGGTAGTTTCTTTAATGCATAAAATATGTGTCAGGTAAGACATGAATATTTTCTTTTTTATCTCATTTTTAAAGACAAGTACAGAGGCAGCAAGGTGCTACAAGGTTACACAAGATGTTGATGTTTTAGTGTGTTTTGATACTACCACAGCTGCAGAGCAAAAGCTCATCATACCCCATTCTTGTTGCAGTGTAAGTTCCTAAAACAAACAAAAAACATAGAAAAAAATGAATTTATAAATAAGACAAAGCTATGACAAATCTTAGTGCTTTTAAGTATTATTCTTTCATTTTTAAAAGAGAAAAATCACTTCAGAAGAGAATTTTAACTTGACACTCGCCATCATAGACTATGGAGTAGCTTCCCTGGCTGCATAGATCTAAGGGCATGAAGCAGGCCAGAGTTCAAGGGCTTGATGCCAAAAGCAAACATTGATTCGTGTTGATAGAGTACTTCCCATGCATATCAGTTTACCACAGTAAGGGTTTCTTCTAGGGAGTATGTACCAGAGGGTATAAGCACAGTGCTGCTCCTTCCTGTGCTGTTCCAACCCAAGCAAAGGGACAAACTCCTCTTGAGACTGGCTAGGAGCAGAGGTTCCCTCCCTGGGCAGTCTGTCTTGTTGCACCCCAAAGGTGACGTGTAGAGCAGAGCAGTTTTCCTGCTGTCCCCCCCTCAAAAAGGACAAGCATAAAACATCTACTATAGGGATCTAGGAGGTGGAGTTAGGGATGTTGAACACTCAGTTCTGCAAGGAAGGAAAAACCAGCTACTTCAGTAAACCTGTATTTACTGTAGTAAGAAATATTAATCAGGATTTTAAAAATCTACCAAAAGCTACCATCCAATTAAAAATAACCCTCTTTTGTCACCAGTCTAGTGGATAATTATACAATTAGAAATGTTGGAAATTTTGTTACTAGAATTAGATTAGGGAAAAAATACTTAATAGAATAAGAGTCTCCCTGGTGGCATTGGCTGGGAGTATCTGTATGGGCAGTGAAAAGCCCCAACCCTGCCTCCATGTCCCTCAGCATGTTGCTGGCCACCAGGGGAGAATCTCAAGGTCCTGTTCTGGGGTTAAATCCCTAGACACATCACACAGCATTATTCCAGGGCATAAACTGTACTTGCTAGCATGGGTGGCTTGTGAGGAACTGTGCACTAGCACTTTACAGATCTGAGTCAAGTATTCTCTATATTTAGTTGGTTAAATATAGCAGTAAAGTCAACAGGGAAATCTTAAGCTCTGCTGTGGAGAGCAGAGCTATTAAGAAGCCACACAGCTGTGTAAAATGGTGATATGCTCACCCATTGGATCTTTGTCTTGTTTCCTCAGCTGCCCAAATCCACAGTAAAACCACAGTGTTTTGCCTGTTTGTTCATATGATCCTATTATTGAAAACGTCTCTTGACAAATCTATCAAGCAAAAGTGTTGCCTGGCCAGTGACTCTGAGCGTCTTCTATTCATGTGCCCCAGCCACAGAAACAGGATGTGCCATGGAAGGTTGAGAAGGGCTCTTGCTGAGGACTCAGGATATCACTGATTTCCTTGGTGCAGAGGCAGTCGGCATGTCTGTGCAGTGTGTGCCTGTGACAAATAGGAGCCACAGGGGTGTTTGAGTTGTGGCAGCAGAGAAACTCCATCTGCTTCACAAATTTCATCATACTGACACAGGATGTTCACAAACTGCTCCCCAACTGCTGTTAGTTGCCAAGCATAGTTATCAACAGAAATAAATGGCAAATTTCCTCAGATTTGGGTTTGATGCCCATTTGAGGATGCCATTTACCCAACGGGCTATTGCAACTTCCATCTGAAACTTCTCCACTGGACGGACAGTACATTAATTTCCAAATGACTATGTTTTGCATCCTTGCTTTTCTGAAATATACATCAGATAATCGACGTGCTCCCTGAGAGAGGTCAGTGCATCTTAGCAACCAAAAACTTCAGCACTTGTAATAATTCTAATACTGGTCCTCAACATCACTGAGAAAAGTTTGGTCAGCACACACAGAACTTCTGAAACAAAATGTTCATTTCCCATCAGTTCCTGAGAAACCCAGTTCTCTCCTGTGTCCGTTCTGAGATCCAGACTGGGCTTTTGGAGGGCTTGGTGGGAAATAAATCTACTCTAAGCAAATAGTTAATTGATATGTGGCAGTTTCTTAAACATGTCTTTGTTTCCCTATATTCACATCCAGCTTCTTTGCGCTTGTTTATTCCCCCTGTGCTGTGTGTTAAGATTAACGCGCTGTCGTGCCTAACGCACAAGGAGTGTAATTACCTGTTTCCCCTGCTTCATTTTTCTATTGCTTGGATTTTGACATACTTGGAGGTTCTCACCTCTTCATTTTTCACTTCTGTTATAATTCATCTCAGCATACCAAAAAAAAAAAAAAAAAAATTCCTGCTCACATCTTTGGTGTGCTTTCTTTCAACTCTCACTGCCACCAAACCCTATTGCAGATGCTCCTACTCTTCCCCAGTCTCCTCTTTGTCCTGCCATGGTGCAGCTTACTAGCCCTTTGTGTGTCTGAACAGTAAAATGGGTCATTATATTATCTGGTTTGGTTTGTTTTTTTAAAGAGCAACGCAGGGGAGAGGGAAAAGTGATGGGGATGAGGGCAGGTCAGCTCTGCTTCTGAGGTGAAAATTATTTATGGACTTACATCTGTATCAGTTATAACTCATCTGCTGATGAGCTCTGTTCAGCCTTGCGTAATTGTGAACAACATCTGATTTCGTTTAGCTTCTCTCCTTTGCAGTGCTCTCTCTGGCAATCCTATCAAGCCTTGATTCAACAGCCAATGATTTTTTGTTTCTTGGGACAGTTTGGGGCACTCTGGGTGCAGATTGTTGATGAGACTGAATTTTATTGCTCAGGAAATGCTGACGTTGCACTTTGATAACTAGTCTTTTGTCTTCTGTCTGGTGAATTATATGGTACAGGTACTCAGTAGATAAAATGCTGTTGCAAGTGAACTTGCACTTAAACTCAATGCTGATAAAATGCCTGCATGACCAGATTGTGTTTTAAGCTGTTACACAAGAAAACAAGGGGGGGTCTAAAAGACTTCTAAACTCAGAGGGTCTCATCAGCACTCCTATTTCATCATGCTTTCTGATGTCAAGTGCCCAATTTACTGCCACTCAGCAATCCAGATTTACTGTTCCTTCTCTCCATCAGCTAGAATGCAGAATCATTCTCTCCCATTGGGCAGACAAATGGAAATCCTGTTAAACTGCATGGAAGTGATATTTGTATTTTCTTGTGTTTTGTGCATCTAGAAAGCACTGTGTCAAAGTGAGCAATGAGTGTAAGTAGAATAGTGTTATGGCAATAATGGAGATGGTTTCTGAGGTGGATGGTTAGTAAATGTGTTGGAATCATGACAGTAACAAAGATATATGTTCCTATCTACACCTATTGCTTTATCTTTCTCTTAACTTCAATAAACTCGCTCTAGTTGCTTTATTCTGCTTTGGACTGTACAATTGAATTGAGCCCTGTGCTTCCTTCTGTCTCCTCATGCATAATGCAGAAAGTTCCCTATGTCATTGTCAGCAATTCAGCCTCATTTATCGTAGAATCATAGAATGGGTTGGGTTGGAAGGGACCTTAAAGATCGTCTAGTTCCAACCTACCTG
>NW_008584767.1:46473-51408 GCF_000691845.1 Merops nubicus | reverse complement strand
AGGTTGCTCTAAGCCCCATCCAACCTGGCCTTGAATATTTCCAGGGTTGGAGCATCCACAGCTTCTCTGGGTAACTTGTTCCAGCACCTTGCCACCCTCACAGTGAAGAACTTCCTCCTAATATCTAATCTAAATCTACCCTCTATCAGTTTGAAACCATTACCTCTTGTCCTATCACTATAAGCCCTTGTAAAAAGTCATTCTCCAGCATTCATGCAGGTCCCCTTTAGATACTGGAAGATTGCTATAAGATCTTCCCGGAGCTTTCTCTTCTTCAGGTTGAACAATCCCAACTCTCTCAGCATGTCTTCATATAAGAGGCGCTCCAGCCCTCTTGATTGTCTTTGTGGCCCACTTCTGGACCCACCTCAGCCAGTCCACATCCCTCTTATGTTGAGGGCCTCAGAGCTGAACAGAGTAGAGGGGGAGAATCACCTCCCTCGACATGTTTCTCTTGAGGCAGCCCAGAATGCAGTTGGCTTTGCTGGTGCTGCCAGTGCACGCTGCTGGCTCATAGATTTTCATCCACTAACACCCCCAAGTCCTTCTCCTCAGGGTTGCTCTCAAGTCACTCATTGCCCAGCCTGTGTCTATGCTTGGGATTGCCCTGACCCACGTGCAGGACCTTGTATTTGGCCTCGTTGACCTTCGTGAGGTTCACACAGGCCCACTTCTTGAGCCTGTCAAAGTCCCTCTGGATGGCATCCCTTCCCTCCCGTTTGCCAACCACACCACACAGGCTGGTGGTGTTGGTAAACTTGCTGAGGGTGCCTTGATCCCACTGGCCATGTGGCCAACAAAGGAAACAGTACTGGTCCCAGTACTGACCTCTGAGGAACACCACTTGTCACTGGTCTCCACTTGGACCTCAAGCCATTGACCAGAACTTTGAGTGTGACTAGATGGGCAGATGAAGGGAGAGCAGCAGATGTTGTCTACTTTGACTTCAGGAAGGGTTTTGACAGTGTCTCCAAAACATCCTCATAGGTAAGCTCAGGACTTGTGGCTTGGATGAGTGGACTGTGAGAGGGACTGAGAACTGGCTAAACACTAGAGCTCAGAAGGTAGCCATCAGCAGCAGCGTCCAGTTGGAAGCCTGTAGCTCACGGTATTCCCCAGGGGTCAGTACTGGGCCCAGTCTTGTTCAACAACTTTATCAATGACCTTGGTGAAGGAACAGAGTGTACCCTCAGCAAGTTTGCTGATGATATGAAACTCAGAGGAGTGGCTGATATACCAGAAGGCCATGCTGCCATACAGTGAGGCTTGGACACACTGGAAAGTTGGGCAGAGAGGAACCTGATGAAATTCAAAAAGGACAAGTGTAGATTCCTGTACTTGGGTTACCCTGTGGGATGCTGAACCATCATGACTTCTCAAAGATGATGGATAGTGGCTTAGCCACTTCATCCACCAGTTCCAGATTTCTTGAAGTTTGCTTATGCCCTGCTGTGTTGTCCCTCCAACAGGCAGTGGGGTACTTAAAGTTCCCCATGAGAACCAGGGCTTGTGAACATGAGGCTATTCCTGTCTGTCTACAGAGACCCTCATCTGCTCAGTCTGCCTGGTCAGGTGGCCTGTGGGAGACCCCCACTATGATGTCACCTGTCCCTGCCTTCCCGTTAATTCGCAGCTGAGGTGCATTGCCTGCACCCAGCACTGGTTCCACGAAAGCACTTCCTTTTCAGTCGTCTCTTTTTCAGAAGTTTGGGGGCACATTTTCTACCAGAGCCTTGTCTAGCAACCAACATACCATCTTCCCTTACACAGACAAAAAGAGATTGAGGCTTGCTGCGACACGACCTTCATCCTACTTTAATTTTTTACTTGCTCCTTTTTCAGGCCCTAGAGTCACTCACTTGTAGCACAGAGGAGTTAGTCTTTTCTGCTGAAGGCAGCCCTCTGTCTTCTGCATATTATCCAAATAGTTTCTGATTCCTGCTTCATGCTGATTAATTTCTCTGCAAGAGATCTTGCATCTTTAAAGCAGAGATCAGAAGCTGTTGGATACCTATAATGACACTGCCGATGCAGTTAACTTCTAAGTGCAAATAAAGGAAAAAAGAAAAGAGGGAGAAGAAATGGTTGTTAGGCACTGACTAGGGTGAAACAGGTATTTTTAGGAAAGCCTTTTAAGGTAGCAATAGCACTGAGAGACAGAGACCTGTTGTAACCCTCCACACCTGTTGTTCTGAGTTCACTGAATTCCTAGAAAATACTTCCTAGTTGGTTGTATTTGGAAAGGTAATGTTACAACATCCAATATTTTTGCCTCAATTTTTACATCAAATATATGGTATCTAACTTGTAGTATAAATCAAAGTATTATTTTTTCTATCCGCTAGACATCCATGATCTATAAACAAACCATTTTTATCTGCCTCAATGGTTGCAGTAGTTGATTGTGGCAGACTGGAGTCCATGTGACTATAATTTCTGCAGTGCCAACTCCTGCAGGCAGGTTTCGGGGTGTTGCACTCAAACAAGCATCTGAAGCCTACTTTGTTAGAAGGAATTTATTTTCCTGCTCACTGACAATTGCATTTGGCTTCAGTGTAAGGTCTAATTTAAGTTGAAACTGCCTCACACTCATCCCATGTTACAAACTGGAGAATGAAAAAAGGAGGAGAGACTCTACCTTCAGCTTTGTCCATCTCCAGAAGGAAGGATGGGCAGTTCCCCAGCTATTGCTTCATCCACAAGTTTCACCCAGGAGAACTGGGAGAACGATAGCTACTACCAAGTCCTCACTAGCTTTTGGCAGAGTGGTCCTTTCTCCTTTAAGCCAGAGGTGGTGTTACCCTGCCACAGCTCCTGCCTTGCCTTTCCCAGTCCAGCCTGCGCTCCCATGCTAACAACTGAGTAAGGGCTGCTTCGTCCTGAGCTCAGACTCAGCTCCCCTCCAGAGGGAGCTCTGGGAGGAAGGCTCCTCCACGAATGTCTGTGGGAGCAATTCAGCCCTTTTTACTACTGCCACCAGAAGGCACATCCTTAGTCTTTGCCATTCCAGTGCTGCATTTGCCACAGTAAATATCATGGTATATTCTGTTGAGCAGGGTGTGTTAAGAGCACATGATGGCTATTATTTGTCATTGCCCTTGTGGTGGGTTAACCCTGGCTGAGCAGGGGATGCCCACCCAGCCACTCCCTCAGCCTCGTCCTTTCCTCTCCTTCCTCCACAGAGCAAAAGGGGAAGGGAAAAATAAGAGACAGAAGCCTTGCAGGTAAAAAAACAAGGCAGTTTAACGAGAAAGCAAAAGTTAAGCAATGCCATACACAGCAGCAAAGAACAAAACCAAAGACTTATTCTCTACGTCCCATCCACAGGCGATGCGTGGCCCTTGCTGGGAAGCAGGGCTCCAAAACACACAGTGGCTGCTCTGGAGGACTGAGGAGTAGTCCCCTCTCCTCCTCCTTTGTACCAGCTTTATAGCTGAGCTGACATCATATGGTCTGGAATATCCCTTTGGTCAGTTCAGGTCAGCTGTCCTGGTTATGTTGCTCCCAGGCTCCTGCCCCCCCCCCCCTCCCACTGTGGGGGGCACATCAGAAAGAGCCTTGGTGCTGTGTGAGCACTGCTCAGTGGTGCTCACAACATGGGTGTTACCAACACCCTTCTGACTCTCAGCACAGAGGCACTGCACCAGGAGGATGCTACGGGGAAAATCGGTGCTGTGTGAGCACTGCTCAGTGGTGCTCACAACATGGGTGTTACCAACACCCTTCTGACTCTGCACTGCACCAGGAGGATGCTACGGGAAAATCAGCTCACCAGACCCAATACAGCCCTAAATCTTGTAAAGTCTTTGTGCCAGTACAAGATGTGTGTTAGATACTGATCTAGCAGCATTTTGCACCCAGGCCTTGTTGTTTTGTTGTGTGGTGGGATAATTTATCAACCTATGTCTAAAGTACCTTCTTCACTGGAGGCAGATATTTAAAATCAGCTACTTAGAATATGAACTTCTTACACTATTATGAATGATCAAAATGTGTCACTACTAGAGATTTTATTTATGAAAATGGTTAGTGTATGTATACTGTGACTAATTACCAATCAAACTTCATATGCCTGTTTAATGGTCACAAACAGAATTTGTTTACCTTAGCATAATTTGGATTCTGCACTAAAATACTATCTTTTGCCCTATAACTCTTTCAATACTGCACTTAAAATAGCATTTCCCACTTTCATTCAGCCAGAGCTGGACTGCTCTCAATTGGACAGAGGAAAAGAGGGAACTCAGATGAGGGCAGATTCTGGCCAAGAGAATTACATAAATGCTGATGGCATGAGTACCATCTCGTGTGAAGTGGAACTTGTTGGGTATTAGTAGGTGAGCAGGAACCTTTTAATTTATTTTTTTTTTTAGATTTTTCTCTGGTTTTACCTAGTGCTTATGAAGCATTTTCTTGGCTCACACGAGTGACCTCAGGAAAAATAGTCACATAGAAAGGCCATTAAAATATCAAAGCTGCTAGTGCAATACAAAATATTTCCAGAAGAGGTTAAAATGTCCCATATAGAATCATCTTTTCCCAATAAAAAATTTGGAACACATGAGCTTGGTGTTCCTACATCGATTGTGCTGTACTGGGGGAATTTCATACGCCTGACCAGAAAACACTGACATGTGTTCCTCTTTAAATATATTTTTCTGTCCCTGTCTTCCTATTGTTCTAAGTAAAGTATTCCATACAAGATGAATTAAGCAACATACTCCTCAACTCTGACATTTTTCCTCTTATGGTTCAAAAATAAGTATAGACTGGTATTCCACAAAGGTACACACTGAATCATTCCCATTAATTAAGGATCACTTTTACATCCACTTCAAATTATTTTAATAATAGACTTGAGATTATCTATTTTGTTAAGCTGAGATATCTGAGCAGCTGTGTTACTCCTACAGCTTTTGGCAAGTTGCAGGAATG
>NW_008584767.1:26314-46459 GCF_000691845.1 Merops nubicus | reverse complement strand
CTCTGTGCAGCATCAGGGTCCTGTGAGAGAAGACATAATTGCCCATCCATGCAGTTCTTTTGCATACATGGGGCCTGACTGCACAATTAATATTCACATTAGTATTTGCTTTGCTACCCTGTGCTTCTCAGCAAGCAAATACTTCCAGCAGGTTGGTAAGGGTAGCAGAGCTGGGTCTTTTGTGGTTGTTTTTTTTTTTTTTTTTAACAAAGAGCCTCAAGTTGTTCTTGTATTAGTCATCTGCTTAGTCAAGCATGTGCCTAAACACCTTGCTAAACTAAAGCTGTAACATGGAGCCCACCATAAAAGTCTGTTGCCTCCTGGATGTAGACAAGAGTCTGAATAGCACCACATTCTACCTGACCTGTGAACAGCTTCTTTGTTAGCAACAATGAGCTGCTGATAGGTAAGGTAAGGAAGAGGAGACAGTGCCTGCTGTAGTGGCTAAGATCCTTTCTCATGCTGAGAGCGATGGTGACAACAGTAACAATGGCAATGCTGCGTGGGCAGCTGCCTTCCTCAGTGTCCACAGACAAAGTACCTTTTTTTAGGATTGCCAGCGTGCTGATGGCAGTCATAGCACTACTCATTTTGAGAAGTGCAGCTCCCTTCATGCTGATGCTACAGTATTTTCAACAACAGGCAGGGGCCTGATGTCTTCTTAAGATAGTTTTCCACATGTATCCCGCTTTGTGTTCTGATCCAGATGCTGGCTCCTGGCCACTTCTCTTGTCTCTGATCTTAGTCTTCAGAGTGACCAGCAGGTTAAGCTACTGCAGTACATCTGACTCTACCACACCAGCCAGGTTTGAATAAATCCCGTAGCTGACAAACCCGAGGTGATGGTACACAGAGGACTGGACTCACTGCAGAATGGACTTTCAGATGCTGATCATCTTTGAGGCCCACCTACAAATCTTCTGTAAAGCTTTCTTACTATATCTGAAGTTTTATATAATACACCAAACGTAATCACTGAAACGTGCTCAGTTTCTATGGTGACGAGTTGCTGGTAGAGAACTCAAGAGACAGATGAATTGGAGAACAAAAGAGCACAGGAAGCTGAGAGCCCAAAGTTCACTGTGGAGATCTAATTTGTCTGTGAAATGTTTAAAGAAGAGAACGAGGAACACTAGAGGAAAAAGTAAAACAGATGTAACTAACAAGATCTCATCTGGTAGTAGCATACCTAAGGTTGCAGTGTTCCCTCTCACGTTCATTTTTTTCTTTAGTGTTAAAAATAGCTGCACAAGCTTAAAGCAGCAACAGAGAAGTTGGCAGCAGAACTGGAATTGAGCAGTCACTGGAAAGGGGTCAGAGTTTGAGGTTAATTTTGTCAGGTGTTAGTGGGAATATCTGTGGGATCATTAGAAATTCTTGGAAGACACAGGCTGGTATAAGAGAGGTATGGGATAGCATCAAGCAAAGACAGAGCTATAAGGGAGGAGAGGTTAAGCAGCCTCATACCAAGTCTATTTAATATTTGATCTGCTCTTGCCTCATTGTGTTTTTTGCCAGTATTTGACTGAATAAGGATCATAAATATAACAAGAGGGCTCTTCAAGTATCAGGGAAGCCAAAACCACTCTACATTTGCTAAGATAATGGAAGATTCTTTAAGCAAAAAAGAAAAAAAAAATCTGTATGTGTTTTCCATACAGTTGCAGTTACTGCCAGCAGGCATTCTAACTTTCTCTGGTTTGAGCAATGTTTCAAAATGCTTGTTTCACCTTCCTTGCCTGAAATCACTTTGTGTTTCCTGTAGCACTACTGCTGTGATGGTTACCGTACTGTTTGGGAAACATTATGTGCTTGACTAGCTTCCCACTATTTAGGTTCAACAAAACACTTTTCCTCAAGCTTTGTCCGGCAAGATTTACAGGCAAGGGGAGGATGGGCTTGAGCTCATTGGCCACAGCCCTGCAGCTTGACATTCTGCTGCACTTACTGACAAAACTCCAGGAGGCAAATTGCAGCTTTATTGTATGGATGAGCACAAGAAGCATAGTAAATGGTGGCTTAGTGAAATCAATTTCCCTGTCAAAGGTCAGTAGAATTTGTAACTGCCTCTGTTTAGTGAACAGCAGCCTAGTCTGTCCATTTAATGATACTCAGAATTCATTCACTGCTGAAAGTTGACTATGTCCATTATATTTGGAGGAGAGAAAGGGAAAAGTTTAGGTTTTGGAATAAAAGACTGAGCGAGGAATAGAAGTGCTCACGTATTTTGTTGCTAACTCTGCTGCTTTTACTTTTATGCAGTATGCATTTGCAAACATAAGGCTGTAACTTGTCTGAATTTGATTTGAATTGGAAGGAAAGAACAAAAATGCCTTCTTGCCTGGTAGTTCAGGAGACGAACAGCAGACAAAGATTAACGGGATTCATTGCTGGTATTAGTTCCTCTGTAACGGGCAGGGAGAGGGACAAGGGATTCTTTGCACATTTTGTAACCATGTGCTTCTCTATATGCACCCCTTAAATATGTTGGAGGCATTTTTTTGACAACAGGAACAAGTAGTTGAGACAGGAAGAAAAGGCAGGAGTGATGCCTCCTGTTTTCCACTGCTCTGATAGCAACTTGTTCCCAGATCTGAGTTTGAGCTCAGGAATGTATTTTTCTCTCCAGCTGGTGTTCTTGTGTCCTGGAAAGCAACTCTATCAATGTACTATGCTGAATTTCCTCTAGGATTAGAATGGACTGCATGCTTATTAGACTAAATGCAATTTATCTAACTGCTTTTTCATTACTGTGTTCCGACATGTTGCAAAACATAAAGGACAAGATTTAGCAATTCTATCTTGCTGCAGTTTCAGAGTTCACTGTTTTATTGTAGGCTGCCAGCCCCTAAACATTTATGTAATATGCAAAAGATGGGACCAGGAGATTAATGAAGTTTTAAAATCCCTTCTTAAGCATTTTGTAAACTCTAACACGATGTGACTCAGTAATTACTAGAAACCTCAGAGAGACAACTTTTCCGATAGAAGAGTTTTTAATAAACCTATTAACTTAGTAAGTGAAGTGAGTGAAAATCTCAGGCACTGTGCTGATCCTTGCCTTTTTTAATGGTCTCATGGCCCTCAAGAATATTTTGTTTAAAGAGATACTGAGTCCGAGTATGGCCCTGATGGGGAAACCAAAATGTCTGCAGCTTCACCTAAATAGATAGTTACATTTAACAAGGGTTTCTAGCTGACCAGGAGCCACTACTTACTAACTAGTCCCTTCTGGATGTGCATATTGATGGATGGACTGGATGGACTGGTGGGAGATTGCTGCTGCAGGAACACTTGCTGGATTAAAAAATAAACGTCTAAACCTGCCAGACTTCCAACGTTAATGTAGAACCGTTGAGAATTCAGTGCCTTTGGAATCCAGCTTGTGTGTCTCTCCAGGAGTGACAGAGCACCATAGTCACACAATACCTATTATAGGCTCCATCGGGCAAAGTTCTAGCGATCTCATTCCTGTCTTCTGCATGGTGATACATCTTCCTCTTAGTTTTTACTATCCTAACAATATATTCATGAAGGGCCTGATGCCAATTGAAAGTCTTTTTAAAGGGACTAAAGATCTGAAACTAAAATGCTCAAAATTATTAATTTTTTTTTAATCACTGTAGGTAGTGTACAAATAGGATTAAGACTTTAAAAATGCAAATGCTTCCCTGGAGATATACTCATGAAAATGTTGTTCATGTGGTAATAAAGTGGTTAAGTATGTAATGTGCTTTTTCTTCTCTCATCTGTCTATACCATCTTTGTGACTTTTCTATTCCATTCTCAGGTTATCGAGTAGCTGCTCAGATGTAGCTACTTGGTTGGAGGTGGAGGAAAGGAGGGGAATTTTTGTACTTTTTCCTTGTGAATTTCTCTCTAAATTGGAGAGATGTGGATTTAATGGATGGACTGCTCAGTGGATAAGGAACTGGCTGGATGGTTGCACTCGAGTAATTGTAGTGAATGGCTTGAGGTCCAAGTGGAGACCAGTGACAAGTGGTGTTCCTCAGAGGTCAGTACTGGGACCAGTACTGTTTCCTTTGTTGTCCACATGGCCAGTGGGATCAAGGAACCCTCAGCAAGTTTACCAACACCACCAGCCTGTGTGGTGTGGTTGGCAAACGGGAGGGAAGGGATGCCATCCAGAGGGACTTTGACAGGCTCAAGAAGTGGGCCTGTGTGAACCTCACGAAGGTCAACGAGGCCAAATACAAGGTCCTGCACGTGGGTCAGGGCAATCCCAAGCATAGACACAGGCTGGGCAATGAGTGACTTGAGAGCAACCCTGAGGAGAAGGACTTGGGGGTGTTAGTGGATGAAAATCTGGCTATGAGCCAGCAGCGTGCACTGGCAGCACCAGCAAAGCCAACTGCATTCTGGGCTGCATCAAGAGAAACATGACGAGCAGGTCAAGGGAGGTGATTCTCCCCCTCTGCTCAGCTCTGGTGAGACCCCACCAGGAGTACTCTGTTCAGCTCTGGGGCCACCAGTATAAGAAACACATGGACCTTGCAGAGGGTCCACAGATGGGCAATGAAGATGATCAGGGGACTGGAGCACCTCCCCAATGAGGAGAGGCTGAGAGAGTTGGGATTGTTCAACCTGGAGAAGAGAAGGCTCTGGGGAGACATTATAGTGGCCTTCAAGTATTTGAAGGGGGCTGACAGGAAGGCTGGGCAGGGACTCTTTATCAGGGAGTGTAGTGACTGGACGAGGGGTAATGGTTTCAAACCAAAAGAGGGTAGATTTAGATTAGACATTAGAGGAAGAAATTAATCTACTGTGAGGGTGGTGAGACACTGAAACAGGTTGCCCGGGGAAGTTGTGGATGCCCCATCCCTGGAAATATTCAAGGCCAGGTTGGATGGGGCTTTGGGCAACTTGGTTTAGTGGGAGGTGTCCCCACCCATGGCAGGCAGGTTGGAACTAGATGATTTTTAAGGTCACTTCTAATCCAAACCATTCTATGATTCTATGAGTTTATACTCATTGCTCAGCTTTCTAACATGTAGAGCTTTATTTGGGAATTACATAGTTTGTGAGACATCATATTGTTTGTACTATTTGGTATTAATCATCCTTTGCAAACTGTTTATTAAACTGAATAATGAATAGTAAGTTATACAGAATAAATATATGGAGTTAATAGATATTTTTAGATTGATGTTAGCTCTTCTGAAGTCTTCAGTTTACTGAAGTAACTTTCTCTTTGTAAACTGATGTACTTAGAGCACAGTTCTGATACTACTGTCATTTAAAACAGTATAAAAAATAGGAACTCAAATACATGGAGCAGTTACATTACTGTGAAAGGCAAATGTCAAAGGTGCTTAAGAGCTACTATCTTCATGACACAATTCTGAAGCAATGACTAAATGTGCAAGACACAGATCTCACTTGGTGCAGTGGAGTCAGCTGAGATAACTGAATTCCTGAGCTGAGAGGCTCCCTCTTGCACCAGCCCTTTCAGGGAAGAGGACAGAAGTCAGCAGCTACAACAGGAATGAGCCATTCCCCTCCTTTTCCCAATTTCTCCAGGACTGGGTGGCCAACATGTTTCCTCTAAACAGGGAATTGTGGGTTTGTGCTTTTTATGCCATTTATACAGCTGACAAGCTTTTCACATATCTGTACTTGGAGTTCATGTAGTATGCTGTCCACATTCAACACGCATTCCATGCACCATGAATGTGTCAAAGGCCAACCTGCCCCAGAGCAGCTGTAGTTGCTGAACGTGCTACAAGCCAGAATGGTCCTCAATGGTGGGTCTGTGGCCACCCTGGCTCCACAGCTGGTCTGCATGAACCACAGATGGCCACTGCAAACACCATTTCTGACATGGAGGGCTTCCTGCCATGCCTCCAGCTGCCTCTCTAGAAAGGCAAAGGTCTTGTGAGCCTTGTGTCTATCTGCCAGGCCCAGGAAAGGTGTGTCAGACGCTGTAAGGTGTCTGAAATTATAGGAGTTGCCTGCATTTAGGAAAATGAAGTCCACTCCAGGTGTCAGAGCTGAGAAGTAGTTATATCTCTGGTACCATCTAGTTTCTCTGGAAGGGAATCAGGCCTTTGCTTTTTTCCTCTCTGTTGAGAAGTCTTCTCCTTCTGTTGCTCTCTGACAAAAGGAAAAATCTACTGCAGCCACTTCACCATCTCACTTGTTCAGTAGGCACTGTAGACCTGGCTGCAAAAGCCTTCCCTGCATATCTGTGACTGATCCAGTGACTTAAACAGGATTTGAAATGGTTATTCCTCTCTGTTTCACAGCTGGGGAAAGTATACCTGGACCACCACATAGTTTGAGCCTCCCCAGTACACAGTTATTGACAGACTGGAGTGAGTCCAGTGGAGGGCCACTGAAGTGGTCAGGGGGCTAGAGCACACGTACTGTGAGGAAAGCCTGATGAGGGTTTGTTTTCAGCTCTCTCATAGGAGGATGGAAAGAAGATGTAGACAGGCTTTTGAGGGGAGAAACATGATAGGGCAAGAGGTAATGAACAGAAGTTAGAACATGAGATATTCTGGTTAGTGAAATAATTTCAGCTGTTAGGGATGTACTGTAAGACAGAGAAGTTGTGGAACCTCCATCCTTGGAGGTAACTGAAAATTTGACTGGACAAGGTTCTGAGCAATGGGATTTAAGTTCACCCTGCTTTGAGCACAGAGACTTCTGAAGGTCATTCCAAACTGAATTACTCTGGAATTCTAGATATTGACCTGTGTAAGAATAGGCCCATGTGCACTCTTTATTTTTTTACCAAACCCGAGCCCAGAGCAGAAGTTAATATACCTTCCAGATCTATCCAACTGAGTGCAGTACTGGTTTTACTGTAAACCCCAATCACTCTTCCTAACTAAGCTTCCTGGGTAAATCACTCCATGACTCTTAAGCTTTTAGAGCTCCACATTGTCAGTGTTATTCAAATAAGAATCTCTGGTAGAGCTCGCGTGGGAAGTAAGTGTAACTGGGACGTGTGTGTTGGTCCAGTGAACCTATTACAATACCTTCAGAGACTCTCAGAGGGCAATTATATCATGGAGTATCCTCTTGGGTGATGCTTGTACTCAAAGTCTGTGGGTGAATCAGTAATACAAGCCTCAGGACTTTCATTTAGTGGACTTCATAGTTTTACTACAGCTGTTACATTTCCATAGCTGTTTGCTGTGCTTTTTGCAACATTTCCATGAAGTTTTAATGAATCATTTGATGCAGTTTACTGCTGTCTTGTTCATGGTGCAGTTCAACAAAAATACTTCTGTTGCAGTTAAAAACCCTAAAGAACTAATAGCAAAAATGTTCTGTGTAATCGTTGAACTGCAACTATTGTCCATTAGTGTTCTTGTACTGTTCCTGTCCCAAATGTTACAGGTTAATTATAGTATCAGTTTTATAGAGGTGGGATTAATTTTCCATTTCCTCACTGGATGTTGTCAAGGAATGCCCCTATTTGTTTTCCTATACCATTGCTTTAACCCTATTTGGGCACCATCTAAATTTTGCCTCATTTTCTTATTCAGAAATATTTTGATAAAATACTTTTGCTAGTACTTAATTTTAAAGAAAACTAACACAACTCTTAAAAGCTCTAATGTTTAACTCACAATTCTGGTGGTAATTTTCCAAGTCACGTAAGAGAGTAAGATTGCATAATACTACAGTGTATGGGATAAACTGGCCACATTATTCATATGAAGTAATGTCTATCCTGTGACTTCCTCCATGGTATCTAATCTGATATAAACCCATGAAATTTGATAAAACAAGTATTTTTCTATAAAATTAGATTTCAAAATAAAACACAGCTTGAGAAATGCAAAGGGAAATCTATACAAATACCACTATTACTCAAATATGAGTCCTGACAACACCTTTTTTCTTCAAAAGAAACAGCAGTAACTGAGATCCATCAAATGCTTTTGCATGGTTCATTAGCTATATTGCCTCCACATTTTCACATTTTTTAAACATTTTAAGTGCAGTCACTCATTCAGATTTTGACAAATAGAGCCTTGCGTCTCATTTTAAAATGTGTCGTTTACCAAGGAAAAGCAGAATTCTGAGATTTCTGATCAGACTGAGGTTTCCACAAAGATTTTGGAAATAAATTATTTGTCCTCTGGTTGTACAAATCCTTGAATAATCACACTTTCTGGGAAAAATGCCATCACTGCAACTGTTCATCACTGCATGACAACATTTCCATCTCCTCCCAGAAAAAGCTGCTTTTTGAGTAGAAGACATTCAAGACAGCAACACCAACTAGTCTTCAAAGGGTATAAATACATGTCCTATTAGCTGGCCAGCTTCCTTTAAAAGTACTCAGAACTAACTCAGTCAGTTCTAGTTAAAATGTAGCTGTCACCATCCTATATACAACAAACTCTGGTTATATTTTTCACTTACGAGTTTCAACACTATGGTCAGACCAGGTCCTGCTGCAGAAATTACTGCACTATTAAAATTCTTCAAATGCTACAAGAGTACTTTGAAATAAATCTTTTGGCAACCCTTGCTGTAGCTGAACAAGCTATAATATTAAATTCCATGGAAGTCCTGTACAACAACTAGAGTAAGTGTGAGTGTGCTTGTGGTTCTTGGCAGAACTGCTTCCGCTGTTTTAACCCTTGCATCTCCTTTCTCTCAACTCTCGTGCTGTTGCACAGTCAGAGCTGGCTAAAATAAGAAATTATGGGAAAATCTCATTCATGACAAATGATGTTTTGCTAACCTTTACTGCCTTTTTTTTTTTTTTGTGGTTGTTAGAAAAATGGAAATCAGAGCCTTCTCATTTATATTTCTATTCTGATGAATAGTCTTCATCCCAGAGTATTAAGCAGGTGCACTGTCCAGTTCATCTGGCATATCAAAGAACTGAATCCAATCTGAATAGGGGAAAAAATATGAGCTGAAAAAAAAGTCAATACTAGGAAAGATTTCAATAACAATATAAGTATTTTTTTCATAAAGGTCTGTCTCTACTTCTGTATTCATTGCCTAAGTTTTTCTAATGCCGACTAAAAGGTCTTTTGGGGGTAGGCACGTTGCCTTGTTTTGCTATCAGCCTAAATTTTCCTCAGTGAGTGCTTAGTATGTTTTTAGTTTATTTGAAAGTCTAGATAAAAGCCAAGCTGTTTGGAAAATCTGGAGTCCATTTTGCAGAAAAGCATCTCAAGGGGTTTTGGGCTTTTTTTCAGCCAAAAGAAGTTAATGTCAAGCTTTATCCAGATAAATGATCTCCTAATGTTAATGTTTCACTGCCTGGAATGTATTTGGACAGATGTAATATTTGTAGCAGTTCTTTTAAATCATCACTTCTGTCTATTTGAAAATGCTATGGTAGAAAGTTTACAACCTTTCTCTTTTACAGTGCCACCCATTGTAAATGCTGCTGTACTAAGGAGTCAGTCACTATGGCATTATATTATATGGTATCTCTTGTGACAGTGGAAGCAGAACGCAATCATAGCTGGTATATGTCAGGTTGGTTTGAAATTTCTACACAGATTGTCATTGTGATGCAAACTGCAGTTGACTTTTACCAAAAATGTTAAATATTCTTCAGTACTTTTTTATATACTGCTTAATTTCAAAATAGAATTATCAGAAACACAGTGCTTTGTGCCTTCAAGACAAACCAAAGCGATAAAGGATTCTGTTGTGTCAGATGACTGCCAGCTGATGGGAGTTTGTAGCTTTCTGGGTTTTGGAAGACATCACTATGTGTGTTACTGGAACATATTCCAGTAACATTTACTGTGTGAACTTTGTGAAGTCGACTGTGGTACTTCAGATGAGCATGTGCTTTCACAGTTGCATTTTTTAATGCTTTGGAATACCTCACTGATTATCTTTGCAATTTTATACCACCTAAAATACTTGGCCTATTTGATGAAATTGGTTTAATGTGTAACATTATATAATTGCCAGCCTCCGTGATGGTACAAGATTCTACTTTCTGTGCAGTCAACCATGGCATACTGACTTTCAAAATGGCAAACTGTAATTGAAAGTAATGGAAAGTTTGCTGCCTTTCAGGAGGATTTTGCGTAACAGTAATGATCGTAATACAGCATATTGTTTGCATTTTAAACTTGCTGCCCGAAAAAGTTCTCTGTATGGATGATACAGGGTCTGGAAACAGTCTAAATGCTTTTAAACTGCATGGAAACAGAAGAGATGAAGTGCTCGTTCCATTTTCTCTCTACCTCTCAACCCACCTAAATGCACAGACCGTGTTCCACAGACCCTGTCATTCATGTGAAACTAAAAAGCTCTGTCAACATGGAAATTCTCCAGACTGTCAATTCCCTTAACTAATCCGATTTCTACAGACAAAGCATCTGCTGTGCTTCTAGTAAGTGCCATATTTGCTGATTAAGAAGGGAGAAAGGTACTGCTGGGGGATCAGATTTGGTAGCTTCTGTAGGAATCTGGGCTCCATTTGCAAAAAACTAGAAAAAATAAATATAAAATAATGGCTGGTTGTGTTGAGGAAGAGCCTTTGGATCTACTCATTGAGAATTGGTGCTACAGTTATAACAGCAAACTGTATACGAAGAACTGGGCCTGAAAACATAATGGAGTTATTGATTCATCTCACAGGATAATTTTCCCTTCAGTGGTTCCAGCAGATATCGCTCTACATATTATTTTCAATCTTTTACTCAGTCCCATTGAAATGAATAGAGCTTCTCCACCATTGACATAAAAACCATTTAATGTAGCAGGAATAATACATAATAAGTAAAAAGACACTCTGTAGTAAGAAAAATAGGTTGTTTGTGCACTACACGACTCAACAGAGCCCAGATTTTGTAACTGTTCAAAGTGGTCGTTTGGCAATTAGTTCTGCTCTCAGTAAAGTCTTGGCCTCAGGCATCTTGCCATATGTTTGAGGTGGGAATGGCACTATGGGAAAACCAAAGCTTTCTTCAAGGCTGAAACAGAGCAGGAGTTGCAACACTACAGACTAATTACCACCTTAAAATCACTAATTAACTTTACTGTTATTTAAAATTCATTTTATGTTACAATCCAAGGATCCCAACCTTGATGCATTAACCAATGTCAAGAAAGAGTAACAAGTGGTCCACTCAAGGAAAATGTATGTATAAAATGTTTTCATATCTCTACTGAGTGTGGCATAGAGATGCAGCAAACCAAGGCATCTGCCCATCTGTCTTCACCTAAAGCACCTGAATTTCTACCTTCCACCTGGGTGATGCCCCTTCAAGCCCTTCCCAATCTGTACCTAGTGGTGTGGACCTTCCCCACCGCGTACCAGAGGTACTGCTCTCCCCTTGTAACCCTTCAGTGGAAGTTATAAACCCTGGTACTGTCAACAGAGGCTGGCAGCCTCCTTACAGCAGGCTTTCTAAAAGGATTTCTTCCAGCAGCTGACTGGACTAGAATTAAGAAGAAAAGAGATTACTGTCCTAGTATTTTCACCTTCTGCTGAATACAGATACCACCTGGGTCTGTTCACACTTTTCTATCAGGAATTATTTTGCTTGGTATTATGTGCCCTTGTCTTTTCTGCTGTAGCTGTAGCACCCCTGATATGAGAAAACATCCACGTAGGACAGATTTTTTTTTTAAAGTATCTAAAGAGGCAGAAAATCACACCAGAATTTTGGCATCTAAATATTTAGGTGCCTAAACATCTGTAAAAATCTGAAGTCTAAAGCTTCTGTTTCTGAAATTGTATTTGTATCAGGATACTAGTTCTTGTCCAGAAAAAAATCTCATCTAAAGAGGAGCAAATGAGAGGAGAAATCAGTTGCACAGATGTTCAGGTCTTATGTACACATAAAAGGCCAAAAGTTTTACAGATTAGAAATCTAAAAAGAAAAAAAAAGGCTCTAAACCGTGCTTTTTCAGATTTAAAAAATTCATAGTGTGAATTGATGTGTTGGGGTTCTTTGGGTTTTCTGGGGCTTGACTGATTTTTGAAACCTCAGCTTTGGCAACACTATGTTCTTAAATATCCAGCCTAAATCACTTGCCCTTGTGCTGAAGTATGTACAGGCAATGGGAAGATTTTAGCATGAAGTAGCATCTTCATGTCTAAATATCTTTTGGCAGCTTATATCTCATTCTATTATTCAAACACGAGGGAAGGATTTGAATGTAGAATGTTGGGGTTTTTTTTTTTTAGTTTGTTTAATTATTAGCTTGGAACCAAAAATAGTGCAAGTCCTGATTTACTTTAACACTAAGGGTCCTATTCATAGAATACAAGCCACAACCATGAGAGAATTGCACAACTTGGGAACATAATAACTGTAATTACTGGAACAGCAAAGGTTGCTGGGTCCATCATCATTGTTTCTTAATTTCCCTTTTACTTTTATCCCTTTATGTATATAGTCCTATTTTATCCATCTCTTCTTTAAACATCTCTTGTTATGATGTAATTTGCTGTCCCTGAATTAAGCAGCACACCAACTTCTCCTGAATGTCTCCTTTTTTTTTTTCCTAAATGCTATAACTTTTCAGTGCTTTTTTTCTTCTGCTTCAGATTTTTGTCTGATTTTTTAATCAATAGGGATCCACTGAGAGTGATGGTGTTCTTGTCATCAGTTCTCCTTAGAGTGATGTCTATGGAATTCTTCCACTGTGAAACAGCATTTAGTTGCCTTGCTCTTCACAATATTCATTTGGTTAATATGAAATGGTTGTATTTTCACACGACCCTAGCCTGTGCAGGGCTGCACAGCTGCTAGCTCTCTACTTTAGATCTAGTTTATTGTGGGGTTGGGAGTCTTTCACTGCATCCTAGAGGTTGGCTGCTGCTTTTATTTAAGAAAAAAAAACCTCATCTCTAATACAGTACTCCGTTATAATATGGAGCACTGTCTGCAGTGCTTCTCATACACTAAAACAGATTGTCCATGAGACAGGTTAGACATGCTCTCACACAAAATCATTACCAAGGCAGCTTCGGGTTTCCTCTCCTGTACAAGATCAGATTTTGAAATATTTGTCTACTTATCTCAAAAGGAATGCTACCAAATCAATGCAAAACTCTCTAGGGAGCTTTTTGATTTGCATCCTCCCTTATCTCAGTGCTGCACTATATGGAGTGGAGTTTCTAAACTTGCTTGTGTGATTGTTCCCTTTCATCAGATAGAGCACTGAGACTGAGGACATTAAATAACTTCTACTGAGCCCTGTCAGGGATCTGCATCTATGTCATGAATCAAACATAAGTCTTCTGAATCCCGTATCAACAACCTCGTCATAAGTCATAACTCTCAGAAACAGTCAAGTTGCTTGGCATTCGGGATTCCTCAGAATTTGAAGGGGACTACTTTGAGAAGATGTTTGTCTACTTCTATTTAAAAAGTTCATGTCTTCCCAGCACATTTTTTCATAGTGCATTATAGAAACAATATGACCAACTGGCAAAGTAACATTAGTCTAGTGTGAAGTGTCAAAACAGTGATTTCTCTCAAACCAGGAACCTCTTAGTGGTAAGCAGGCAGAACAGGGCTAAAAAGAAAGCAAGTCAGATTATTTTTACTTATGCTCCAGCTTGAATTATAACTTAGGCAATAATGTTACGTAATCATTCATAACTGTTCTGTTTATCTGGTAAACTCAGCACACAATTCTTTTTTTTTTTTTTACCAGTACTGTTAATATAAATTTTCCATTTAACTTGGAGGGGTTTTTGAAATGTTGCCATACTCGTCTTTCCAAAGAGCTTTGTGACTGGTGCAAGCTTTCATTCCTCCTGCAGGATTTTCTAGGAAGAATTCACTTTTCGATGCGCTGTAGCGTGTCAGCCCCGCTCGGCGCGTTGTCGCGTCAGGCTCCTACACTCAATGAAGTAGCTTGGCCATTGGTTGTGACAGGGCTCCCTTACACTCCAGTTTTGCTTCCTATCCAAGAAGCAAAAGGGAAAAAAAAAAAAAAAAACCAGTGTCCCCATAGGGCAACCTTTGCCCTCTGCAGCAAAGATTGACCTCCTGTTTATCCAGCTCTGGTGAGACAGCCCACTGTCTCAGGCAGTGTTCGGCTAATATTAAGGTGAGCTCCCCAATGTCCCACTTGGAACAATCAGACTGATAGTGGATTTAAAGAAGCAGCAACATGGACAAATTGGAAGTTAAGTCAGTCTTTTACTGGGCTTATAGCTTAGCAGCAGTCATGGATCCTGAATCCTCAATTTCTGTTGAGTTTAGAAGTGCTTGTTCTAACCTGTAAATCCCATCAGGCTTAAGGACTAACATTGTTTCTTCACTGTCATCCCTACCTGAAAGCAGATACTCAAACTAAAGCCACCTGGTGAATATAAGTTCAGTAATATTTTATATCTAAATGAATAATTAAAAAATAAGAATGATATTTCTGGAAAAATAATTTCAAGTACATATGCATATTTTAATGTAAATTAGCTATCATGACCTGTTTGTCACAGTCTAGATGGACTGTTGTCTTGATGGTCTCCACACTGAAAGCAGAAGTGTGGAATGAATTAGAATGAACATGGAAGGCAAAAACACCTACACACTGGTCAGTGAAGCTCTGTGGGCCATTGAGAAAAAAGAAAAAAAATGAAGTAGACATATATTTAAGGTACTATTCTCAGAAGAAGGAAAACTTGGTGCTTTGAGAGAAAAGAGGTCTTTTTGAATGCTGCATGTTACAGATTAAGCTTGTTAATAATTAAATTCTCAGCAGTTGGTGCCTGCACATTTTGTGGCTCCCTTTACCTGAAATACTTCACTTCCTTAGTGACAATATATTGGGCAATGAGTACTTGAGAATAAAATAACTGTTTTGTAATTGAATTTATAGGAAATTAACCTTTATTGCAAATTCTAGCAGTAAGCGGGTTTTCAAAATGCATTAATCGAGTTTCCTTCAAAATATCCCCTAAAATCTGTGTATATAGCCATATTTTTGCACAATGACCATGATCTAAGGGTTTGGTTCCTTGTTCCTTGATTAGCCACTTTAGGCTCTCTGGTTTTTACTAAGTTCAAAATTGTGGGACTCTTCCACAGAATTATGTAGCACTTGTGTAAACAGGAGCTTGTATTGGTGCAGCATAGTAAGTTGTCAAGTCTCTCTGCAAATGACTGTTCTGCCTCAGTGGGGTGAGTTAAGTAGGACATGTCATATCTGAGTAGCTGCAAGAGCCAAAAAGAGAAACAATATGAAGTCAAAAAAAAACCACCAACCTGTTGTATAGGAGATGTTTGGTTTCAGTCACAAAGGAATTAATTCTCTTTGAAAGGTGCTCCACTGTTCATGAATTCACATGCACCTAATGTGTGATTTCAATTTAAAAGGCCAATCCCTTTGTGTGAGTTCCGAGAGATTTTTTAAAAAACAACATATCAAATGTCTACGAAAATGCAAAGAAAATTGAAAGAGGTTAAAACTTAATTGACTTGTATTACTGCAAAAGTATATCTAGAAAGGCACTCTGGGAATGGGCGTCTCTACACATATATATGTGTACACGTTTTTATGTATAAGCCAATATCTGAATGAGGTGATCTACAATAAGCAAGATGTTAATGAAGATTTCTTAGGATGTAGCCTTAAAAAGTCTTCAAATAGATTTTTAAAAAAGTATGTTAAAATACAAAAAAAAAAAGGAAAAAAAGCATGCCAAAATGTGAACTTTAAAGCAGTTATACACAGAATTCCTGTGATGCTCCAGTGTGGTCAGGGAGTTCCCTACAGAGATATTTGAATGGGACTTCCCCAGAACACTGCTTCTGAGAAATTGACTTGAAGTGCAAGAAACATGGAACAACAGAAAGACTAGCACTGATCTAGCAGAACTAAATGCAGCAAAACAGTTTTATCCATATACAAAGCAATTTCATTCCAAATATTATTCTTTTTACAATAAATACATTTTTTAACTTTATTTTTTTTAATTTTGAAGATTCCAAAGAACAGAATGGACTAGAAAAGTCCATTTTAGTAAACACATAACCATTTTTAAATTGAACTTTTTTTTTTTATACTGACACAAAACTTCTATTTCTTCATTTGGAAATGTATAGAAAAGTCAGATGGCAATAACCACCCAGATATTTTCACAAAGCTGCCTTTTTTTTTGAGAAAATGCAATAAGTTCTCCCCAACCTTGCAGAATTGCATTCTGCGGTGCTTAAATATATTTATTTTCTGATCTGTTATTTATTACTTTTCTCTTTCCTTACACTCTCATGCCAACTTCATTTGTCTTTATTCAAGACAACTGGAGATGGTGGCAAGGAATATTTGTTTGAGGGTAAACACTTTTGCAAGGTAATGAAACTAACTCCTGACCTTCAGTTAGGATGAAGCACTGTGGAAATAATACTGTGAGGAGGAATGCCAAAAGAATTAACTACAAGATCCCATTCTAAGAGCTAGCACAAGCCTTGGAATAAGAATGCATGTAGCTGGAAGACCTGCTATGCATGGATATATTCCCTGCTCATCAGCAATTTCAGATCTTGGAAATGCTACAGCTAGTACAGTTTGGGAAAAGCCTGCCTTAAAAAAAAAATAAAAAATTTCCTTACACCCAAATGCAGACTAAAGATTTGAAGTCCATGAATGTTGAAACGTATTTTGGTAGACAGACCTGCATATAGTTCTCAACTCCACTATTGCCTGTTCACTGTCCCTTAATCATCTTCAGAACTCTTTGCAGGACTTGCTCCAGCACGTGTGTTTGTTGCACTGGGGGGCCCAGAACTGGAACATTTCAGATGTGGTCTCACCAGTTGAAGCAGAAGAGAATAACCACCTCCCCTGACCTTTCTTTCTAATGCAGGGAAATGCTATTTAAAATTAAACTTCAAACTGGATGATGAGTTGAAATAGTTGTCATAATTTGCCAAGTTCTAATTTTAAAAGTTGAGAATTTCTGACCAACTCCATTCTATCCCTCCCTGTCAGACAAGATATCTATGAAGCTGGAAGTCTTAATGTTTGCTAGGCATTTTTTTATCCTTGTATAATTACTCCTTATATAACAAAAAAAAAAAACAACCCACACCTCTCAATGTGAACAACAACCTGAATTTTGCTGGTTAGCAGCTGCATCTGAGCTCCCTGTATGCAGGGAGCCTCTGAATATCCACTTATTACATTGCTGTTCTCACAAAGTGTTGAAAGAGAATATAGTAATAGGTCAGGACAGAGAGAAGATCAGAAAATCCCAAATAGATTTTTCATGTAGCTTATTGGAATCAAATATATCCTGGGGCAATGAGAAAGAAAGGAGTTTTCAGTCCGAAATAGAACTTTTAAGATTTTTTTCATCCTTTTCATAAAGCATCTGAAAGTCTGAGGAAAAGTAGAGGAAGGGAGGATGAAGTAGGAAAATACCTTGAGGGATTAATGTTCATGTCTCAAATAACACTTTCATATTTTGCAGCTTTCAAGCTTTCTGGTTTGTTTTTGTTTTTTTTTTTTTTGTTCTGGGAATAACAGATTTGTTTCCCATAATGCAGAGTGTTTGGTACATTAGGTGGATGCTATTCTAGCTATGGTCTGAGTGCTGACTAAAGGAGAAAAATCATTCCTCTCGATCCACTGGTGACACTCCTCTTAATCCAGGCTGGGGGTACTGTGAGCCTTCACTGCTGCAAGGACACATGCTGGCTTGTGCTCAGCACCCTGTCCTCCAGCACTCCCAGTTCCTTTCCAGCAGAGCTTTGTAGGAGGCTCGTCTGAAGGTTCGAGACTTTACATATGTCTTTGCTGCATTTCATGGGGTTCTTTTTGGTCCAGTCCTCCAGCCCTATCCTTGTCTGTCTGAATGGCAGCCCTGCCCTCGAGCACCCTGACTTTACTCTGTGTTAGTTAGTGCTCCTCAAAGAGTTTCCATGAACTACAGAGAAAGCTTACCAGAAATGTCTGGTAGAGGCATTGTTAAAGTATTATTTGGTTTGCTGTCTAGCAGCAAAGGGTTCAGCTGCAGCCATGCCATTTTAAACAGTACTTAATTTTGTTTTAGCTGTTGAGGTATTGCATTGTCTTTGTGATTCTGTACTTAAATGCCACATGGATTTCTCGTTTCCTTATCCTCTCTCTTTTCCAATCTAGTAGCATTTGTTTTTAATGGATATTGCAGTATGTCGTTCTGTGCTGTTTATCATGTCTTATGTTCAACTTCGGTCATTTATGAATCTTAATAGTAGCTAAAAATCACAGGCTACACCCAGAAGTCTTTGCATGCCATTTTCTATTTTCTACATACAAACCTTAACTGACACGTGCAAATCAAGAATCTAGACACAAATTCCTATTTTCAGAAAGAAAATTGATGCATGTTTGGTTCTATGAGCGACTAAATACAGGGCAAAGACTGAGGATGCATCATTTTGGACAATTAAGTTCAAAAAATATCACATGGTTTATTTTTAACAGCTTCTGATTATTTTTTTTTTAACTAATTGCTCTTGCTCTGATTCATATTTCTGCAGAGCTGTATGTACATTTGTCGTGCAGCTCAGACTTCACAAACTGAGCAGTCAGCAGTCAGCAATTAGTCAAAGTCTGAGAAGCTTGCTCATATTAGTGTATCTGTTACAACTGTCACTCTGGGCTGCACACAAGGCTATGACTAAATGTCTTTCTTGGAAATGCTTCTTAGAAGTGTAAGGCTAAAAGCATTCTTCTGGTTCATAGTAACCTTGGTTGTGTTTTGGTGAAAAGGTGAGAACAATTTAGTATTAGGACAAATATCGAGCTGGTTTAGACATAAATACAGATACACTGACTGTGACCAACAGGTAGAGGATGGCTTAACTTATAGATGTTTATAATACCATTTTCACTTCAATAATGAATGCATTGCTAGATAATCTTTAATCACACAACCACGTGTTGTATTTTCTATGTTTTCCTGGTGTCTAAGTTTCCCCTGATGTCTGGGAAACTTGCTGAGTAACACAAGTGGGGCTGGTATATTTGACATAAGCCAGTGTTCCTCCTAAAATATAAAAAATCCCTGTTTAGTATCCTGGACCTTTATAAGGAGATGAGCAGTCTGTTTTTCTTACGCCTCTTTCTTAGGGATGGATGAACATATTTCTTCAGAGGAATATTCACATTGAATAAGAGTCAATGTGACTCTAACAAGAATTCGAGGATTAGCCTGATTTTTTCATTGGATTTATATATTGGTCTGAACAGTGAAAATTCCAAAAAGTAATAAACAATTGAAACTGAAGTCAAACAGGAAAGAATTAGAGATATAGGAACCATCCAGTGTATACTAAGTTTTTTAAGTTTCCCTTTTCTCCCTTAAGGTTTGTTTTTTTCTGTCCTGTCTCAAGGAAATGGTATATTTTAGTCAGGAAAATTGTGTAAAAAAAAAAAAAATCTCATGAAGTTTTCAGGCTTGTAGACAAATTAGCAGTTTGTTTGTAGCAAATTACTACATTCAGGCAGACGCCTTTGGGATGAAAGCTGACCTTAAGCATATATAGCTTTGTAAGAGGTGGAAAAGATGTATCATAGGATACCAAGTCACAAACTCACTTCCTCATCAAGGACATAATCTCAAATGCTCCTGTCTAAGATGAGGTAAAGATAAATGGTGGATTAATGCCTACAAACGTATCAATAATTTGATTAGAGTTTAAACTTTTTTATTACAATCGGTAAAATCTTTTTGTGATGGTTTCTGATATAAAGCAATATTATAATACATAATCATTGCTTGTGTATGATAAAATTGAAAAACTTTGTTTATCATAAACACTTATTTTTCTTTTCTCATGTCTCACAATATAATATAATAATGCTGAGCATGACTCATACATTGCAATGATTCAGCAAGCTTAGAAAGTCAAAAAGTAGATATAGCTGACTTGAAAATTGGCAAGACTGAGCAGTAACAAGATATGTAATTTGTGTGTGTGAAAAGTAAAGCACTTTCCCATGAAACTGTTAGGGATTGTGTACATTTACACAAAAGTACAAATAGGCTGACCAAAAATAACATACCAGGGCCTGATACTGCATTTATTAAGTCAACGACATAACTGCTAACAACTTAAATGCAATTCAGACTTAACTCTAATTTCTTATAATGTTCCAAATGTTGAATAATATGAACAGCTATGCTTGATACTTCTTAAAAATCAAGACATCTGCCAGCAAAAAAATCAAGAA